>NC_092367.1:10423192-10486382 GCF_030848805.1 Temnothorax longispinosus | reverse complement strand
CTATATATATATATATATATGTATATATATATATTTATTTATAAATATAAAAAATAAAATTTGTAAATATAAACGTAAATGTAACGTATAGCGCATCGTCGATTTGCCAACGCGAGACTCGGCATTCGGCGAGACGCGAGGAGCGATACCCGAAATGCATGGCATCGTGGCATAGCCGGCGCGTGCTAAGCAGCTACGTCACAGCTCAAGCGAGAAGGAGACAGCAGATCGTATGTCTGCCCTTCTCTCCCCGCTCGAAGCTTGCCGAGTAGGGATGGGCGATACTGTATCGATATTTTGAATATCGATACTTTTGGGCTGTAATATCGATATTTTGTATCGATATTTTACATTTCGATATTAGCCTGTATCGATATTCGAACATGAATATCGAACTTTCGATACAATCCATAATTCGACGGATATATCTTCCTCGCCTGATCGTGAGTGTATACCGTCAATTGCGCACGCAGCAGCTACTTGCATGTGATAGTTGTGATTGGTTACCAATTACGTGTCTAGCACGGGTTGCAACTACTCTGACCGCGACTGTACATTGTCAATTTGTCAACTTTCTATTTAATCATTTACAGGAACATGTACCTTCTTTTGTTCTCTGTTTGCGTGAATTTTGTATCCAAATTTATTACAATTAGCATAAAACTACTTGTCGCATATGTATCTGTCATAATTGATTTCTCCTTTTCAAACAATAACTTGATCTCCATGCCGTTTGCAATACTGTGACTTTATATTAAGATAATTAGTGTATATTAATAGTGTATTTCTGTAACTTTTTTATCATTATAACACATATGTAAATAACTAATCGAAGAAAACGAACTTAACAATGACGACGCATTAGCGGGCTGCTTTGTGTGTTCTCAAAATTAAATTAAAATATAACTAATAATAGAGGTATCGACAGTATCGATACTGTTAAATATCGATATTTTTCGCCCGATAATTCTAGTGTATCGATATTCTTATTTATGATACGTATCGATACGAAATATCGATATTTCTCTTGTATTGCCCATCCCTATTGCCGAGTGCCGAGTCAGCCGACTGGCGTATCCCCTCCATCTGAGTAGTTCGGACACGAACCATAGCACGGACACGAACCATGTGTGTACCGTTACCGAGCGTAACGACGTAGTGACGTCCACTTTCTCAGGCGGCGCGTCAGTATTAGGGATGGGCAATACAAGAGAAATATCGATATTTCGTATCGATACGTATCATAAATAAGAATATCGATACACTAGAATTATCGGGCGAAAAATATCGATATTTAACAGTATCGATACTGTCGATACCTCTATTATTAGTTATATTTTAATTTAATTTTGAGAACACACAAAGCAGCCCGCTAATGCGTCGTCATTGTTAAGTTCGTTTTCTTCGATTAGTTATTTACATATGTGTTATAATGATAAAAAAGTTACAGAAATACACTATTAATATACACTAATTATCTTAAATATAAAGTCACAGTATTGCAAACGGCATGGAGATCAAGTTATTGTTTGAAAAGGAGAAATCAATTATGACAGATACATATGCGACAAGTAGTTTTATGCTAATTGTAATAAATTTGGATACAAAATTCACGCAAACAGACGTCAAAAGAAGGTACATGTTCCTGTACGTTCGCTGGAACGGAATGATCCCGGTGGCCGCTCTCAGGTTTCTCTCTGCATATATCAAGGTCATTGAAATCGGTGAGGTCGCTCTATTACATCTAGACATTTATTAAAAAAAGTAAAAATAGGTTAAAAAAATAGGTAGGGTGCATATGTTTTGGACTCCCCCGATTGATTATCACTTTCGGAGTCACAATAAAGGTTTTTACCAAGAAAACCGCAAGAAAATATCAAAATTCGGAAAAAGCCCTATTCTGTAGAATTACGAAAGCTTTTTCTGGAGTGTGATTTGGAGTGGAAATTACGGAAAGACTGTTTTATTACACATTTACATTTATTTTTGGGCAGAAGTGGTAAGATATTTCTTATATTTGTAGTAAAACAAATAGTGTTTTTTTTATGATACTAAAATAATATATATAAAAGATAATTCAGAAAAATATTTAAAAAATTATATATATATATATATATATATGTTCACAGTTTTACAAAAGTAATTTTTGTGAATTTTTTAGTGAAAATTACGAGAGCTTTCTAAATAATTTTTATATATATTTATACATAAAACTGGTACTGATATGTAATGATTTATATATATGTTACGGGCAAAGTCAGCATGGTGTGCAGTGTCGGCATTGCCCGGGCAATGTCAGCATTGCACAACGCGACTGGGCAAAGTAGTTTATTAGCGGACATTGCCCGGTTTGATGTGGGCAAAGTTAACACTGCCCATCCAGCGATGGCAATGTCAGCAACGATTATCACATTGCGGACTTTGCTTGGTTCCAAGTGGGCAATGTCGACAATGCTAAATCTCCGTGGGCTAAGCTGCGCTAAATAAGGGTAATTCTTCAGTTTAGCTACCTCAGCACAGAAATCGATGCAATTAGGCTTAATCGACGCGTTTTTGCATGAAACGAACAAATCTGGCAGAAAAAAGTGTCGCTCTGCCCCGCGACGCGAGATATTAATCGTCAAAGTTGAACCGACGACATGTAGCAACATTGAACGTGCCCTGCGGCCATATGCGCATGCTCAGTGGTCGCACGCGCATGTAAAACTGCGCCAATTTTAAACGAATCAATCGTGCAGAATAACCAAGCATCTCGATTCAAGCAGTTAGGTCTCACGCTGGGAGTTTCATTAGTTTAATTATGCGTGGGAAGCACACACACACACACACACACACACACGGGGGGGGGCGAGGGGGGGCCTTCGGCCCCTCTCCTCCCTTGCACCCACCCCGTCGGTAGGCAGCGTGAACCTCGCTTTACAACATAAAGTACATGCTAAGTTGTAAAACAAAATTATAAAGTACATGCATGGGGGAGGGTGCAGGGAAGAAAAGCCTTTCTGTTCACGTGCGCTCACGCATGTAAGCTCCCTTGCACCCCTCCATGCATGTGCTTTATAATTTCGCTTTACAACTTAGCATGTACTTTATGTTGTAAAGCGAGGTCCACGCTGCCTACCAACGGGGTGGGTGCGAGGGAGGGGGGGCCAAAGGCCCCCCCTCGCACCCCCCGTGTGTGTGTGTGTGTGTGTGTGTGTGCTTCCCACGCATAATTAAACTAATGAAACTCCCAGCGTGAGACCTAACTGCTTGAATCGAGATGCTTGGTTATTCTGCACGATGTAACTGTTTAATGATTTTCGTTAAAGCAGGGCACACACACGTGTGTATGCCCTGCTTTAACGAAAATCACAACTTAAGCCTAATTGCATCGATTTCTGTGCTGAGGTAACTAAACTGAAGAATTACCATACATTTAGCGCAGCTTAGCCCACGGAGATTTAGCATTGTCGACATTGCCCACTTTGAACCGAGCAAAGTACGCAATGTGATAATCGTTGCTGACATTGCCATCGCTGGATGGGCAGTGTTAACTTTGCCCACATCAAACCGGGCAATGTCCGCTAATAAACTACTTTGCCCAGTCGCGTTGTGCAATGCTGACATTGCCCGGGCAATGCCGACACTGCACACCATGCTGACTTTGCCCGTAACATATACATTAGGGTGTGTCATTTTGGAGCAACTTTTTTTTCATTTCACGAATAGCATATAATATACTTGCAAAAAGGTAAAATAAGATACCTGTTAAAATTTTAGCTTTTAATATTAATATTAACAGGTCGCCTCCTCGCGATTTTTTATTTTTTATTTAGTAAGATAGAAAAAATTTTATAACTATCTAACAAACAGTAATACAGCATTGCTCTACAAGAGATTTTTGTAGTAAATTTACCGCTCTACAAAAAAGATCTCTTATCATTTTTTCATAAATTCAATCGTCCAAAAGATATTCAAAGTTAAAGTTTGATAAATTTTATAAAACTTGTTTTTGCTTCTTATAAATTTTGTATCATATCGACTATCAAAAATTATGAAATAATCAATACATATTTTTGTAGAAAATTTAACGATCTACAAAAAAAGTCTCTTATATTTTTTTCATAAATATAACCATTTAGACGATATAAGAGTAATATAAAAGACCTTTTTTATAGATCGTTAAATTTTCTACAAAAATATGTATTGATTATTTCATAATTTTTGATAGTCGATATGATACAAAATTCATAAGAAGCAAAAACAAGTTTTATAAAATTTATCAAACTTTAACTTTGAATATCTTTTAAACGATTGAATTTATGACAAAATGATAAGAGATCTTTTTTGTAGAGCGGTAAATTTACTACAAAAATCTCTTGTGGAGCAATGCTGTATTACTGTTTGTTAGATAGTTATAAAATTTTTTCTATCTTACTAAATGAAAAATAAAAAATCGCGGTGAGCGACCTGTTAATATTAATATTAAGGGCTAAAACTTTAACAGATACCTTATTTTACCTTCCTGCAAGTATATTATATGCTATTTGTTAAATAAAAAAAAAGTTGTTCCAAAATGACATTCTAATATACATATATAAATATGTACTTATAATTAATGTATTCTAATACTATATGTATCCTAATTTTATTTAATTATTCTGGTTGATGGTTTATGAATAACTTATATACATATATGTAATTTCAATATTTTTTATTTATATATATTTATAGTTGATTTTTGCTTTGCAGTAAAAAGCAAGAAAAGTTAGGTTAATATACTTAACCTTCGAAGGTGATCATTGATATTAAAGACTTCTTCACTAATTATAAGCATAACAATAAACTTCTGCACATTTTAAGATTCCAAACATTTTAAGAGCGCTGAATTATTTTTTGCTCCCCCCCCCCCCCAGGTATTGTTTGACTCTGATCGGCTGCTATCTCCAGCTGTTAATTTGAGCATCATTTTCACTCGATATTTTTGGAATAAATGAGATTTTTCAAAAATCGAATTAAATTGCAAATATATTTCTAAATGGAATGAGGAAGATCTGCTGCAGCACCCATGAATCATGTGGAATTTTAAAGGAAAGACATTAGCGAAGAAATATGTTTACAAGCATAATTTTTTGTATTCCCGAGATATGCCTGAAGTTGATTTATTAAAATGATTTACGATTTTTGTGGCACAATTTCTTCTTCATTTCATTTATTGCATACGGAAATTGGATTTAACCAAAAATTTTAAGTTTATTTTTTAATTTTTAATTTAATATAAATGTAGTTATAGATTTTAATTATGTCACTTATTTAGCGGTTCTTTATTTAATTATTTTTAAAGGCAAACTTACCTTCCAAGGTTTTTAAATTATTAGTGTTCTAATTTAAATATTATTTACTTTTCAATAATTATTTTTAAAAATTGTTATGATGGTCGGTTTTAGACCGTTGGGGCCCTCTAAGCATTATACCCGACTATAAATTTATATTCTTTTAATAATAATTATGGTAGGTATTTGTTCCTCTATTATTGCTTGTATACATTTATACACTTATTTCAGTTTGTACTGAGGAGATCATGCCGAAAGATATCCCATTTTATATGTTGTCCAATAAGGCCAAAAGAAAGAGAATTGATGATGAAGAATGCAATTCAACCGATTCCTCAAATGACAATGCCATCGACAGACATATTATCGAGCCTGATTTCTCTAACTATCAACATTCAGAGGGTTTTCTATGCAACGAATCTAAACATTCTGAACTTCCTGAACATTCTGAACTTTCTGAACATTCTGATATTTCTCATTTTGAATATCGGGGTAATGATGAAGGTGATATTTTACACGAAAATATCAACCCTGACGACCCTCCCCAAGATCCGCAATCGCTACCTTATTCTTCGAGCTCTTCTCAATCTAGTGAAAAATCAGTTTCCTCGAAATTGATGATTTCTCTTAAATTTCTTCGTGGTTGGGCTTTAAAGCACAATGTAACTCATGCAGCAATTTCTGACTTGTTAGCAGGACTGAAAGAGAACCACGAGTGTTTTGCCGATGATGAATCAGAACCCAGATTCCCCACAAGTGCGCGAACGTTACTTAAGACGGAAGTAAAATTAATAAAGAAATCGTCGGACCAGGATATTATATGCATATCGGATTGAAAAAACAATTATTAAAAATTGTTCCTAGGTATTTAAAAAATGTACCTACTTTTAAGTTATTGGTGAATATTGACGGATTACCTCTATTTAAAAGTTCATCTGCTCAAGTATATCCCATTTTATGCAGTGTAGTATCTATACCTGAACTGCGTAAAAAGTTTTTCCTATAGGCATATATTATGGCGAAAAGAAACCTAACGATTTGAATAAGTATTTGCAAGATTTTATTGAAGAAATTAATAATCTTATCGAGCATGGCCTCCATTTTGGGAATCACACTGTATTATTAGACGGTACTTATTTTGTTTGTGACGCACCCGCGAAGAGTTATATAATGGGAACGGTATCGCACACAGGTTTCAGTTCCTGCACTAGGTGCACTGTTCGCGGTGTCACCTCTGACAATCGACGAATCTTCGTTGATTTGGAAAGTCCTGCTCGCACTTGTGAGGATTTTGTAGAATGGAGAGATGGTGTTTTTCGCAGTCGAGCCACTCCACTGATCAATATTATTGGTTTAGATTTTGTGCATCACTTCATTCTTGATTATTTACATCTAGAATGTCTTGGTGTAATGCGTACTATGATATTAAATATGTGGTACAAAGGACCAATTCCTCATAGACTTTCTGCTGCTCAGATCGAAATGCTTTTGAACCATCTTGTTGAGCTTCGACGCAACATTCTCGCAGAATTCGCAAGAAAGTGTAGAGAGGTGTTCATTATTTTACGGTGGAAAGCGACAGAATTCAGATTATTTATGCTATATGTAGGTCCAGTTGTACTGAAAAATATTCTAAGCGAACAAAAATATTCAAAATGTTCACTTTTTAGAATTTTATTGTGCAATGAGAATTTTATTAAATCCGAATCTATGTAAAGAACAGGAGTTTCGGCAATTTGCTAAAGACATTTTAAAACATTTTGTTCAATCGACCGAAATATTATATGATAAAAATTTTATTACGCATAATTTTCACAATAACATACATATAGCCGACGATGCTGACTATTTTATCGACAAATTAGTTAATTTCAGTCTGGATACAATATCTGCATTTCCCTTCGAAAATTACATGCAAAGCATAAAACGAAAAGTTAGAGCACGCAACAGGCCTCTTGAGCAAATTGGCCGAAGACTTGGAGAAATCATGTCATTCGAGTCCGAAAATCCAACAGTGAAACCACAAGATCATATATTCCTAAACTTTTTTCTCCGCATAATGCCGGTCCAGTACTATCAGGTTGCAGGCGCCAGTATCGTGGTGCTGCTCTTCCTCTCTTCAAAATAACAAATAATGCTCCCGATAATTGCTGTGGTACTACTGACGATACAATTATTCAAGTTGCAAATGTAGCTTTTTCTGAACATTTGCAGGTTCCAGTTGTAATTGGTAGGGAATTTGTTAGCAAACGTGACTTTTATAATGTACCTATTGAAAGTTCTCGAGTAGGTATATTCAAAGGTGAGCAATTGTCTAATCTAAAGGCATGGCCATTGTCACAGATTATCATTAAATATGTTCAGATATCGTACAGAACTGCCTACATTGTATCATCAATTTTACATTGTGACACGCTTTAATTTCACAATATCTGTGTTCTGCATCGTAATATTTTTTTCATTGTCCTCTTTCTCATCTTTCTTTTTCTTGTTATTTCCTGTTTTTCGTCTGCGCTCGATATAATGTTTTAAGATGTGTATTCATGAAAAGTATAAGTAACATGTTAGGTAAAGTTACATATATTCTGCATATGGCATGACACTTGTTGCATGTTGGCACTTGCTTAACGAAAATTATAATGCGGCATTAAATGAAATGTATTTTTTGCCTTACATTTAGATTGCTTTGTCACATTTGGCTATTTGTGATATGTCACGATAGTATTATAAAATACATTCAAAAATTATATTTAGCTTATATGTACTTACTGAATTGTACCATTTCAAAAATATTGACGTATTACTTGTATTTCAATAGAACTTTCAAATGACAATGAAGGAATCGGAAGAATCAGGAAAAGGCAGCTCATCAGTTGCTAGTCATAAAGAAACATCGCCATCTTGCAAAAAGCTTTGCAATGAAATAAAAAAAGTATGGGCTATTGTTGAATTCGGTACACTAGAAGAACAAGTTCTCGAGGGATTTATCGACCTTGTCCCATCAGGATGGATTACAAGTGGAAAAAGATTGTCTTGGTACCCCATGAATTATCATAAATCCAGCATTCAAAAATTAGCAAAGATGTGTGGAGAAGCAGATCCGAAATGGGACTGTTTTCCGATGACAATTATTGAAGACGGCATTGGTAATTTTTTGCAGAGTAAAGATGCATTTTTGCATCTTTACTCTTATGTAATTTATCTTTTTTCAAATGTCCATATTTTGATGCCATCTTTTCTCTTCTTTTTTGATCGTATTTAATACATTAATATTTCCTTCTCTATTGGCGGTTTCGGTCAAACGAATAATTCAAAGTATAATTTAAAATTTAATTTTAAACGTCTCGACTATTTATATTAACTTTCGTAACGTAACGATGTATTAAACGTATTCAATTAAATATCAAATTATACTTTACATTATTTATTTGACCTAAACTGCCAATAAAGGAGGATACATATATTGCCAATAATAAAGGAGAATATATATATATATATATATATATATATATATACATATTGATGTCATTATTTTAAATTCGTGCGATTGCAGATAACTACAATAAAGGCATGAAAATGCTCGTAAAACTTTCAAAAAATCCAAATTCAACGCTGCATTCAGACGCAGAAGAAAGAGGAAAGGGTAGAAGAAAGAAAAAGCCAAACAAACGGTTTGATAACTGTTATATATGTACCTCGGATATCAGACTCTACGGTTTTGTACTTTTGGAATAGTAAACTGGGGTTAATGTTTCAGTTTTGATTATATGAATATCTTTATTCTGAGCCTCGATACAACAAACGTTTTCACTTAAGTCCGAGACAAGAGAGAGTCTCAACGGCCATGACAAGAGAGAATATATAGAGCTGACACGTTGAGTCGCGCCACCTTTGGGTGCGTCCGCATGTAATGTTAAATGCTTAAAGTGCTTAAACTATTCTTATAAAATATATAACATTTTCCTTCCTTCTCAAAGCTTATAACTATAGTCTTACAAATTTAATCTAGACGGTGGTTTTACAATTCTGCCCGAACGAGTTGTCGCTACGTTAGCAGCGCTGTCCTTCTTAGGCGTGTCCACTGACTTCTTCTTACATGGTTGAACGGGTGATTCTATTTTCGAGTTCCCCTCATCCACCACGCTATCTGTCTCAGTAATTGCAGTACGATTTGATTCGTTATTAACAATAGTTTCAACTACTGGTCTAATTGACTTTTCAGCGTTACCTTCTGGAGTAGTAGCTAGATGTGGAGAACTCATATTGCTCGCATTATTTGTATCATATAATTTGTTCGGATAACTTGTAGCCGTACTTAGTGTAGCATTATTTGGACGTATATCGTTAGCATGTACAAATTTGATTCCCTCCTCTACTTGGACCAAATAAGTACAATAACTAAGAACTTGTATAACTGTGCCTCGTTGCCACAGTTTTGACCGGATATTCTTAATAAATACCGTTTGATTTAAGGTATATAATTGTGTTTTATTTTTATTTAACTGACTCTGATTTTTGGACTGTTGTCTGTAGCAGGATGGTTTAATCAGATCGAATCTCGTTCTCGGTCGCATTTTAAAGAAACCCTGAGCAGGCGATATCCCTGTTGTACTAGATGGTGTGACTCTATATGTAAATAGAAAACTCAATAATTTAGACAGTAATTCTTCTTTACTCAACATCTTCCCCCGCTCAAGTGATATAATTTTTTCCAAACCTTTTTTTACTGTTTGAACCCCGCGTTCCGCAATACCATTACTTTGCGGATGGTATGGAGGTGATTTGATCGGTGTGATACCATTGGCCTGACAAAATGAAATAAATTCCATAGAGTTAAAAGGTGGGCCATTGTCTGAAACCAATTCCACTGGCAATCCAAAAATAGAAAAAATTTCTTTTAATTTTAATATTGTCTCTTTTGCATTTGTACGTTCAGACATTATTTTAACTTCTAACCATTTAGACCGACTATCAACCAAAATCAAAAACGTATAACCATACTTGTGAAAAAAATCAATATGAACTCTGTGAAAATTAGTAGGTGCTGTAGGCCAAGGAACAAGAGTACTAGAGTTAGAAAAATTTTGTCTTTGCTGGCAGATCTCACATGCAGTGATAAATTTCTCAATTGCCTCATCTATTCCTGGCCACCAGCAATACGTCCGCATGAGCATTTTAGTTCGCACTATTCCCACATGTTGTTCATGAAATAAACTCAAGATTTTACTTCTTAACATTGTTGGAATTACCACTTTTGTACCTATTAATAAACAATTACCCTCTACAGAAAGTTCATGACGTTTTTGGAAATATGGTTTTAATTCTTGCTCAATAGCACCGTTTGGCCATCCTATCAATGTTAATTCAATTACTTTTGCCAATATTGTATCTTTCGTAGTTGCTTTTGCAATTTCGTCTGCTTCCAGGGATAACTCGTTAGTTAAATTAAATGAGTATAAAAATCCTGCTATTTCCGTTTCCGTCGACAGTGGTAGTCTAGATAGGCCATCTGCATTTGCTACCATTTTACTTGGTTTATATTCAATCTCATAATCGTACGCTGATAGTGCTAAAGCCCAACGAGTAATACGCGCAGCTGCTGTCACTGGAATACCTTTATTTCTACCAAAAATAAATTGTAACGGACGATGATCTGTTTGTAATATAAATTTCCGTCCGTAAATATATTTATGAAATTTTTTTAATGCTACAATGAGTGCTAATGCCTCTCTTTCTAAATTTAAATATCTCTGCTCTGTTGTGGATAATGTACTTGATGTAAATAATACAGGACGAAGGTCATTACCAACTTTGTGACTCAAGACCGCCCCCACCCCATAACTGCTAGCGTCGCATGTTATATATACAGGTAAATTAGGATTGAAATGTACAAGAACTGAGTCAGACGTAAGTAACTTTTTACTGAATTGGAAGATTTGTTCGTGTTTATCCGACTATTGAAATTCTACTCCCGAATTACAAAGATTGTATAATAATCTAAGTTTGGCTGAAAGCATAGGAATGAACTTTCCGTAATAGTTCAATAACCCTAGATATGATTTTAATTGAGTAATGTTTTGGGGTGACGGAGCCTTGTGAATACTTTCCACTTTATCATCTAATGGATGAACTCCTTTGAGTCAATCCGATGTCCTAAAAATTCAACGTTTTCTTTATAAAATTTACATTTAGCCTTATTAACTTTAACATTGTACTGTTGTAAACGTTCTAATACAGCCAAAACATTTTTATGGCAATCCAGTAAAGATGACCCATAGATTAGAATGTCATCCAAATAACATTTGACTTTCGGAATGCCAGCGAGAATTGTTTCCATACAAGTTTGGAAAATGCCAGGCGCTGAGCTTACACCATACGTAAGACGGTTATACCGGAATAGACCCATGTGTGTATTAATTGTAAACAATTCTCGTGACTGTTCTCCTATCTGCATTTGTTGATATGCCCCTTGTAAATCTATTACGCAAAAAATTTTATTTCCTCCTATACAAGCAAAAATATCTTCAGGCAATGGTAACACACAATGATCACTGTCAATTACTCTGTTCAATGTTTTCTTAAAATCTACACAGATCCGAATGCCCGCATTATTTTTTTTTGGAACTACTACTATGGGGCTTGCCCACTTACTATGCGCAACTTTTGTTACGATTCCCGATTGCACCATCTTTGCTACTTCATCTTCTAATTTTAACGCATATGGCATACTATATGCTCTATGAAATATAGGTTTAGCATCGTCTTTAAGTTTAATTTCCGCCTTAAAATGTTTAATGACCGCCTCTGGTTCTTCTTCGAAAACCTTCCGAAATCTATTTTTAAGTTCAATCATCATTATTTTTACAGTTTCTGATTGATGTGTAAAGACTTTATTTAAGTTAGTATGTTCAACTAACATGTCAGTATCTAAAATCTGTCTCCATTGTGGGTTGAGAATATCCAGCCAGTTTCTACCAAGTAATGGTGTAAATTTAGTTTTACTATCTATAACAACTAGCGGTAAGGTAAATATTTTCTTTTGATACTCTACAGAAACAGTTATGTGACCTATGACATTAACTTTTTCACCTGTGACTACTCTCAACTTAAAAGTAACTGATAGAAACTCTTATACTAGGAAATAACTTCTTATAATCATTTATATGCATTACAGACTTACATGCACCCGAATCGACTTCCATTACAATAGTTTTACCTTCCACTGGTATTTGAGTATATAATGTTTCATTTCTTTTGGACTGTCTTAAAGTGTTTAAAAAGTATGTATTCTCAGATTCCTTTAACCATCCTACCGTCGAGGAATCATTTCCAGCCGCGTTTGGTTCCTCTTGACTGGTTTCCTCCGATGTTATTTCATTGATTCTATTCTTGCACCATGTTGATTTTGCTGTATGTCCAGTTTGATTACATGAGTAACATTTCCAGTTGATAGCTGGACACTTATTGTTATCCCAGTGAATTTTGAGACACCTTTCACATCTTGATTTGCCTGTACTGTTCGTAGGTTGACCGGCTTTACTGGTTTGACTGACATCTTGACTGGACGTAGCTTTATTTTGCCACGCTGGTCGACTGAACTTCCTGCCTTTGTTAAATTTGGCAGTGCTTACTTTATTGACAGCTGCCGCCTCGGTACCCATGGCTTTAATTTGTCCTTCTGCCATCTCTACACTTGTGGCAATTTGGAACGCTCGTTCAAAAGTTAGGTTATCTTCTGTCAATAGTTTTCGCTGCACAATCTCGGAACGAATACCGCATACTAATTTGTCTCGTAAAGCTTCGTTTAGAAATGTACCAAAAGCGCAGTGTTTGGCTAGATTCTTTAAACGAGCTACATAAACTTTAACATCCTCGTTAGTTTCTTGCATAGCTGAGTAAAATTTATAACGTTCTGCAATAACTAACCTTTTAGGACTATAATGGCTCTCTAGTTCTGAGCGAAGACGTTCAAACGTTAATGTACTCGGTAAAGTTGGCGCCAATAAATCTTTTAATACTCCATACGCCTCTCCTCCTATTAATGTTAGTAATAGAGACACCTTTTTATTGCTTGTTACTTCATTGCAAGCGAATAACATTTCAATTCGTTCCATATACGAGGTGATATCTGTCTCCCTCGGATTGAAGGCTTCTATGGATCCAATGAGCGCCATTTCGAGAATGCTAATTTCTACGTATTTCTCGATGTAGGTTCACAGACTCGTCGCCAATTTATGTTATATATGTACCTCGGATATCAGACTCTACGTTTTGTACTTTTGGAATAGTAAACTGGGGTTAATGTTTCAGTTTTGATTATATGAATATCTTTATTCTGAGCCTCGATACAACAAACGTTTTCACTTAAGTCCGAGACAAGAGAGAGTCTCAACGGCCATGACAAGAGAGAATATATAGAGCTGACACGTTGAGTCGCGCCACCTTTGGGTGCGTCCGCATGTAATGTTAAATGCTTAAAGTGCTTAAATTATTCTTATGAAATATATAACAATAACGTTATTGACGATACTGAAGATGATGCAGTTATAAAAAAAAAAGCACAGCCTGTAGTACCACCGATTCCAAAATTGGCATCCATCCCTGTACCGGCGAAGAATGTCCGTTTGCCTTGTAAAGAAAAAACGCAGCAACTTCCCTTTGTGGAAAATCGCCGAGAGCCTGTAATTACAATTTCCCCCGCTAGCATTGATAAACAAAACATCGGTTATATTCATAATAAAAAAGTAAGATGCGCCAAATGATTCGCACAAATGCGCATATACTAGTGACGGCGAAGTCACATTGCAATCTCTTGCGGATGCAGTCTGCTTTCTCGGCAGTATGTTGATCTTTTATCAATTTTATTTACTTTTATCAATTTGGTTTTAATTAAAATTCATTGCTACCAAAGTTATCTTTATTTTCTCATTTTGTATCCGACTTGATTCGATTTAATTAAATCCTGTTTGCTAAATTAATTAATATGGCGCCGAGTCAACATTTTTCTTGTTTTTTATTTCTTTAAATATATAAAATTTGTCATGATACTATATATATATATATATATATATATATATATATATATATATAATGTTTAAACATGGCAATATATGTCTATATTACAATATATACAGGGTGGACCATTTAAAGTGTGACGAATTTTTATCTCGGAAACGAAGCATTTTAGAGAAAAATGTTTCAGTTAAAAGTTGTATGGTCTGAAGGGGGACAAATAATGGTAATATCATTTTTCGGAAAAAGTCGATTTTTCAAGGTCATAAAGGTCATCACCATTTTTTTAAATGAAATTGTTTGATTTCTTTTATTAAAATCATTTTACCATTATTTGTCCCCCTTCAGACCATACAACTTTTGTGTAAAACATTTTTCTCTAAAATGCTGTTTCCGAGATAAAAATTCGTCAGGCTTTAAATGGTCCACCATGTACATTCGACGGTTTTTTCATACTTCAGGTCTAAACGATAGAACAATTTTGTTGTATAATAGCTCATTTTCTTTACAGAGAGGTGCTCTATCAACCATCGAACGAATATTAAATAATGAATTAGAATTTTGGAATGTCGATTTCATTTTATAAAGTGTCTCGATGGTCGGTAGAGTATGTTCTTACAAAGAAAATGAGGACCATACATCAATAATATATTAGCGTATCACATTAGAGTGTCAGATATTTTGTATATGGCCACCAACAAAAGAACTAAAACTTTATCGGAGCTTATGCACACACCCACGCGCATTTTAAAGAAAAAATTACATTTCTTTAAAATATTTTTTTATGTATTATTAGTATTAACTATAAACAAATATTATACCCATTTCCAGTTTTAAACAAAAAAATTACTCAATCTTCTTATAAAATCCTACATTGCAGAAAAATTATAAATCTTTTTAAAAACTTTAACAACTTTCTATTTGTTTACTTTCCACTATTCTTAATGTTATTGATTGAAATTTTCTACAATCGAATGTATATTTATTTATGTACAACAAAATTGAGATAATAAAAGCTTTTTTTTCCAGATCAATTGTGGTCATGCAAGGTGATGCTAAAAGTAACAGATAAAACTATTAACAGTTTCATAGAGTCAGAGCTGCTCAATAATGACAATAATAAAAATGCACCAAAAGAGCAACCTTTGCCGAAAAAGCATTCAACTTTGATGGATGCATTTCCACTCTTAACTATGGACGAATTTAAAGCCGTTGAGAAAAAATTAAAGAACGACGACACTTACCGTTCTCGATTGGTAAGAATATAAGTACTTCATCTATTTTATATTTCGTGTTACATTACTAACTCAGCTTTTTAAAATGTTCAGATTGAATCACTACGTGGAGAAGTTGTGGGTGATACCCTTCAAAGAATGATTAATTCCGTCATGCGAATCATATTCGATGATAAATTAGCATCTCTTTTTAATTGGAAGGGCCAAAGAGGAGAAAAACAAAAATTAAATAGACATCGTATCAACAAAGTAATGATAGGTAAACTTATATTGTTTTAAAGTGAGACATGTATTTGATCTTATCCATGATATCTTCATGTAATATTTATTTACAGAAATAGTGGCCGAAAAATTCCCGAAAATTAATGAGATTATATTTGGCAGGAAAGCCGGGACATGGTTGTCTCAAGCCCCCTCACGGATACAAAAAAAGAAGTGAGTTTTGTTTCGTGTGTGATTAATGAGCCATCCGTATTCATAATATTTTATACCTACACGTTTATTTTTTATCATTACAGATGTAATAATAACGGCGGCGATGAGGAAGAAGATATGAAAAGCGACAATGATTGTGATGCAGACAGATGTAACAATAACGGCGACGATGAAGAAAAATGTACGAAAAGCGACGATGATTGCGATGCAAGTAGTAGTGATGCTTCCAAAAGCGATAATAATGAAGAGATAGATCCCTGAAAATCGACGGAAAAACACTGGAAATTTCCAACTAAGCTATATACTTATTCTAACTTTTATAATATAATATATATATACATATAATTATATACATATATTATATACATATAATTACATACTTTTACAATTATAATACATATAATTAAATACTTTGTATTATATGTTGTGTATTTTTGCTAAATACAAAAATTGGTTAAGTATTTCTGATTTATATTTTTTTCAGATTTTACACTTGAGCGGTTTCGGGAGTACGGTGTGGGGGGGTGTAAAAATTTTGAAATTTTTTAGACTACAAACACCTTTTTTTTAATGTTAAAAATACCTTTTTTTAACATTAAAAAAGCGTTTTTCCTAATGCTAAAAAATGTTTTTTAAACGTTTTTTCTAATGTTAATAAAATGTTTTTTAAATGTTAAAATAACATTGTTTTAACGTTAAAAAAACGTTTTTTTTTAATGAATAAAAAAGGATCTATCCCATTGATTAAACGTTTTTTGCAATGAAAAAAAAAACGTTTAAAAAACGTTAAAAAAACATTTCTTTGCTGATTGGGTTAAGAAGTAGAAGTATTACATACAGCTTGAAATGACTTAACCAGTGCAGCTACTGCAGAATTTTTTTTATCATAAGGAGTGGATATTTCATACAACGCTTGCTGAACAAAAAGCCAAGCTCCTTTAGCCTCATATGAATATTCGGTATTAAGGGAGTGTATAGCTTTGAAACATACGTCAAATGCCTTCACGATGCTGTTGAATTTGTATTTAATGTTGTCTATGACAACATAACACGTATCAAATTTTTCTACAGAGGCTCCAACAACAGCAATAAAGGGTAGCACTCTTTTGTTAAGTTTTAAGGCCACTTCCTGTCTCCTCTTTATAGCAGGTATTAGATTTCCAGGTACCTGCATGTTAAAACATAAATAATTAAAAAACTTACTACAAATATAAAACATGGTAATGATAATGGGTGTTTACAAAGAAGCGCTGGGAGTTAATTTTTGGCCACAAATACGTAGCCTCTCTATAATCAAAGTATTTTATGTTCTGCTTCAATTGTCTCAAATAGTGATTGGGTTATAAAGATGGTGAATTTTGTCAAGAATCGATAATTTTATTGTCTTTGAGAAAATATATTATTCAATAAATGTAATAGTATATTTGTAGGTTCTTGACAAAATTGACTGTCTTGATAATCCTGTCACTACTTAAGGACTACTTTTAACAAACTCTAATTCTGGGACAATTAGAGTAGAACATGAAATTAAACTTTGATTATAGAAAGTCAAACATATCTCTGGCTAAAAACTAACTCCCAGCGCTACTTTGTAACATTCAATAATTGTAAGAAAAATTTGTAGAAGACACAAAATGCATATGTTATCAGAATACATAATGAAAAATTTACAAATAGTATGTTAATACAGATAAATAATCTTACTGTTGTGAGCAAACACCGTCTTGCACACAATCATGATTTCAAGTGGCAGCATCCGAAAATTTTATACAAAGAAAAACATTTCAAAAAAAAAGAAATATCGGAAATGTTTTTCATTAAAAAACATGATTGCACAATCAATTTACAAAACGATACTGAGAGCCTGCCATCTATTTATAACCGTGTCATTGGTATTACTTAGTCGGCCCTGTATATTCGGTTCTGCTCGTTTTTCCATCAGAGCGCCGTTTGCTATCCGCGGATTACGTTTGACAACTTTATTTCGACTTTGACTGTCTTACTGTTCGGACGTTGTGCCTCGATATGGCTAGTGACGTTTTGATTTCACCGTTTGTTTTGGAGCGCATAAGAATTATAAGCTTTTAACTAATTTTTACAGTGTTAATTGATTTTATTGTTTTTGACTAGCGCGATATTGTAATGATTTTGTATAGTTTTCTTATTGTTAAATGTATTATTTTCTCTTTTGTTTAGTTTTGCGTTTGTCTTGACGTTGTTAGGACACCACGTCAACGATGCAATTAAGTTTGTTATGCGGATCGGTGTAACTTGAATTAAAGCACTTGATAAGGACCGGAATTCGGTCAAAACGTCGTGCAATCTTGTTTTAATTGGCCAGTTGGGTCGAAAATAAAATGACTTATTTTAAATAATCTTACACTTGCTTGGAGGATAAAAGCATTCCGAGCTTCCGTAACATTGGCTTTCAACTTCTCCCCTGAGTGACATTTAATTTTATCTCTAGGTGGAATCATATGAGGCAATAAAAATAATGTCAAAGCAGATGCTGATTCTATAATAAAATAAAATAGTTATAAAATTATGATTTTAAGATAGAAGAAAGCATACAAAAAAATATTTTTAAATGCTCTCTTACAACTTAAAGATAGCTTTTCATCATTTAATTTTTTTAATAATTTTTTCCCATATATATCTTTAATTTCTGCTTTCATCAACTGCTTAAGAACAGGCATATATCGTTCCCAAGCAAATACTAACACAGAATCTTTTTCTGGATACTTTTTGCGAAAGTCGAGTCCAAGCTGACAACAAAAAACAGATAATTTTCCAGTAAGCAAAATTTAAAATAATATATTAAGAATACTTGGAAATAAAATTATTATAATATAAACTGGCTATGTGGTAGACTATTTGGCCAGAATATTTTTAGCAAAATCACTTTGTTAGCACTAAAATGAGAGAAACAACTTTTAACTCTAGCTTACCCACACTCCGGTCCAGTAGACGCTTGAAGTGCTTCACTTTTTTACTTATCATATTTCTTGCATATTTTATAATAATTTCTATTTAAATCCATTTTGTCAACCTGCTTTTATTATTAACAACTTATTTTCATTTTATATTTTTTATTCTTACATTACAAGCTTAAAAATATTAATTAAAATGAAAATAACAAGACGATATGTCGAGCAGTCTCACGGAATGGAGTGTAGCAAACTAAGGGCAAGAAAGTATGGCAAGCTTAGATAAAAGTGAATATATATCGAATATAAAAAATATATAAAAAAACGGATACCTAAAGCAATACGAAAGAAATAAAAAATGAAATGTAAAAATAAAAAATGTACATACTAAAGTATAACCCTGAGGAAGTGATAAAACTTCCCATTCCTCATAATAATCACTTATTGGCAAAGGAGCACCTGTGTCAGTTTTATTATCCACAAGTATTTTTTGCCTGAAGTCATATGTAATCTCCCAATTTCTTAAAATATCTGGCCAAGGTTCACGGCTGATCTTTCACCATCGGATTGCTATTTCAACAGTTTCATCATTTTCTACACAAAAAAAACAATAAAACACTCGACACATTTCTTTACACACACCACACACACACACACACACACACACACACACACACACACACACACACACACACACCACCACACACGCACGCCACGCCGCCCGCGCGCCCGCGCGCGCACACACACACACACACGCGCACATGAGGGAAGAGAAAGGGGCGGGAGGGAGGGGGAGAGGGGACAAAGAGAGTTTTACGATACAACCAAATAAATAAACTAAAACCTTTTTTCCATTACCTTCGATGGAAGATCGACTTTCAGGTTCTTCAGAATCGTTTTCATCATCTTGCCTCAAGGGATATACAACACCCAACTTTTTCAGTAACGATTTGGTATTTCGTACCTTATCTTTCCAGCAGTATTTTTTTGAGATGGGCTATTTGTGAATGGCAGATAGTAATAAGTATCCTACAGAAAAATAAATAAATAAAAAAATAAATTTAACGAAAAATTTGAATTAAAAAAATTAATATGCTAATAACTGTATCCCTCCCAATTACTGTATATTTCTTACCCTAATGTATAGAAAACAATAACAATTTGAAGACAATACATTTTATAAGCAATAATTTAGACAAAACAGAAATTTGGTTTATTCTAAAGGAACTTATTAAGAAACTGTCTTACTTCAGCTTCAGTAGGAAACACTTCACAGATTTTTTTGCTAACAAATCCAAATTCGTAAGATGAAGGCTTGGATAATATAATTATGTTAATTATACATAGTTCTATGCTACAAATATTAAAAACGTTTTAAAAATTTACAAAACATACTTTTTGTTTATTTTAAGCATATAATTTGCTACGATATCTAAGAGAATTCCTCTTGCCTCTGCATTTAGAAAGCCATGTTGTTTATAATAAAATAATATTGCGTCACCTTTTATATGTTCTTGCAATATCTGTTCCAAATTCTATATGAAATAAGAATTTATTAACACACAGCGTAATGAAACATATGAAATTCCAGTCTGCTGAAAGATATATATCTTTAGATATATATATATATATCTTTTAGACATAAATGATGAGATTCTATTTCCGTTTAAGCAACATAAAATAAGTATTGTAATTTACAAAATTAATGACAGAAGTTACCCTGACAATTAATCAGAAAAGTTGTGGTAAATGCACTTACCAGATTCTGATATTGTGTTTTTGCGAACCATTGACAAAGTCTTTTAGGTGTGCGATTCTCTTTTTCTATATCTTGTTGTGATCTCTTAGATGTATCCCTTTCTCGTACTTCCACATCAGAGTCACTTGGAAAATTCAAAATGGATGGTAACTCGATGAAAATTAAATCATTTTTTTCCTGCGACAGTATGAAATACAATGCCCATGTAATTGTATATATATATATACTAAGTCTTAAATAATATGAAGCTTAATATACTAACTTGATTATTCGTTGAAGAACTTTCATCCGCATCATTGTTATGTACCAATCAATCAAATTTATTCGTTGAAGAACTTTCATCCGCATCACAAGTGTTATGTACCAATAGATCATCAATATTCACCTAATAAACAAAATAATGCAAATAGAAAAATAATTATGTTTTGCCTTGAAACGCATACACCAAAATTATCATAAAAACTTTTGTCTTACCAGTTTAATACTGTCCATCAATAATTTCCTCTTCTCAAGAAAACAGCGAATCCCTCCAATCGTAGTAATTATTCTTGACACCTCGGTCTCAGTTATACTTAGAAACGCCTTTTTATCAATATCTTCTTTTAAGGATCATAAAATATAAGTTATAAACAATAAGTATGAGATTATAAGACCGTATAAGATACACAATAAAACAAAGGGAAAACGCCGTAATCGGTCAGGATTGGATCTTGCTTGTCTGAATAATATATTAATTCTTGAGTGACTTTTTTACGTACAATTCTTTTTGCCCAGGCAGACCAGGCATCAATTTAATTATGTGATTGTATCGTTCTGCCTTTGGTTGAGATTGCGTTATGTCCGAAAGTAACGGCGCGTGGTTAGGCAAAAAGAATTGTACGTAAAAAGTCACTCAAAAATTAATATATTATTCGGACAAGCAAGATCCAGTCCTGACCAATTACGGCGTTTTCCCGTCGTTTGATTGTATAAGTTATAAACATAAAAAATAAAGAAAGTAATATGTTGTACTTACCAATAAATCGATTATACCATTTTAATAATTTCCATTCAGTTAATGTATTTTTAATGAATTCTCGATCATCAGTATCGTCACTCATTTTTGGGCCGATTTCACAATCTCTGATTAACTTAACCCTTCGATTAAACTCACTCTTCGTCTCTTTCTAAGGGGGACAGAAAGAGGGTTAGAAAGAGATGCAGAGTGAATTTAATCGGAGGATCAAATTAATCGGAGACTGTGAAATCGGCTCAAAGCACTAATTTACAAGAAAAGCAATCACTTGGCTAACACTTGTCGTTTCCGTACGAAAAATGTGCGTCAAAAGCGGAAGCCTGCCCGCTGCCTCACCCGCTGCCGTGCGAGGAAAAAAAGAGAGAATTTTGCGCACGCAACACACCACACACACACGCGCGCGCGCGCGCTACGTAAAGTTCAACAAATTTTTATCCTCCAATTTTCTATAATACACGGAAACCCGAACTATTGACGCTGAACGCTGCGTATATCGAGCATCGACTTGCACGCGGACTAGATGAGTTGCCACTGTTGCCAGCCGGGCTTATACGTAAACAACTGAGAATCGCGCGGTAAGCTGTGTCGTCCCGGTCGTCCGTTTTGCGGGAAACGCCATCCGCCGTAAACAATAATCGCAACTCGTGCGTTCACGTAAATGAGTCACGGTGCGTCTCGCTCCGCGCGTACTTGGCGCAAGACACTGCCGTGTCTCTTGATTCACTCTGCGTAGACGAGTGAATTATCGTAAGATAAAAATATTCTATTACTATACAGAAGTAACGTTTAATTTCAGAGGGCATTCCGCTTCAAATAAACATATTTCTCTTAATACAAGAAGAAACCCGTTAGAATAATATGTAATAAATTTTTTTTGATGAATAGTCCACTTATTGACAGAGGATTACTCTTTCTGTAAAAGTTTCCGCTTAGAATATGGGATTACAGGAAATTTCACTCTGTTAATAGAATACTTTTTTTGAGTGATAATGTGTTTATATATACTTATTATAGGTGTGTGATTATTACAATAGAATATTAGCAGTAAAAGCAAATCATGGTGGCCGTACACAAAATACCAGTGTGGAATTCCTCTCAGTTATCGAGATATATGTTAAGAGAATATGAAACTGGAAGACGAAACGTATGGTTAATAGGTATATAAAATGTGTACAAATATTTTACTTTATATCTAAAGTTTACTTATATGGGACCTTTCGAGCAAGACACTATGTAACACAGTGTCCACTAGTGTGAAAAAGAACATATGTACAGACATGTATAATATGTCTCACTCACACTAGTGGACACTGTAGCACAGTGTCTTGCTGGAAAACTCTCTATATGATATATTTATTATTTACATATGTATAGTTATACGACATACATCATATATACAATTTAATTTTATGCGTTTAGGAGATTCTAGTTACCCTTTATTACCATATTTAATGACACCAAAATTGAATCAAGCACCAAGATTTCCAGGTGCATTGTATACAAATTGTCATGTAAGAGTGCGATGTTTAGTTGAAAGAACAATAGGAATTCTGAAAGGCAGATGGAGATGCTTGCGTAAAGAAAGAGCTTTGCATTATACACCAGAATTTGCAGGTAACATTACTTAATTATATATATTTTTTTATAAATAAAATATCTTTTAAGATAAATTAATATTTAGAGATAGATTAATTAATATTAAAATTTTATAACTATTTGTTTTAGCACGTATAGTAAATGCAACATGCGTATTGCATAATATTGCTAAGCATCACAATGTTCCAGAAAATGACATTTATAGAAATGACGATGTAAAAGATGAAGTGATTGACAACAGATTACCAAATAATGGTAATATGCGTGCAAGAGGAAATATTGTACGAGAAGCCATAATACAAAGATACTTTACTTAAAATTGTTACTTTTAGAACAAAAGCTAAATATGTTTGTTTGTATGTGTGTGTGCATATATGCGTGCATGTGTAGTATATGTTTGTGTATAGTATATGTATATATTTATATAAATATATATATATCATTGTTCGAGATTTCGTTCACGTTGCGCTGTCCGATCAGATGGCAGCATCGATCGGATATCTGTAGTGAGCAGCATATCTGTCTTCTTTCCGATTGGTCAGCCCCCTCTCCTGCGCTAGAAGAGGGGTTGAGAGTTACGACGTTGGCAGAACTGAGTTACGACGACCGTTAGATTTGTATCCACTCTCGTGGCTATTGCGTGGTCTGCAATAAAGTATTATTTTATCAGCAGTAATCGAGTGTGTAATTATTCCTCGATTCCTTTCGTCAAGACGTCGGTAGTAGGCCGACACCCGGAGGCATAATCGACCTCCTGCGGTTCAAATCCTACATTGGTGACCCCGACTAAAAAAACACGCAACGGTTCTTGCACAAATTGCTACCGGAAGCCCGAGTCAGAGATAAATCCTCGTGTGGACCAGACTTCCCCGAGGAACGGACGCAGAAGTAGCGGATCGAATTACCCGCAGCTGCAAGGTACATTCCTGCGCCCGCGTCCCTGGCTGTTATTTGCTCACGCTGCGGCCAGCCAGCCTTGCCGCGCCGAAACATTATTCGGGCGGCCATCTTTTTTGCCGCGCTTTTTTCACGAGGCACGAGGCGGGCACGTGAGACCCTACCGGTGCCCGGGTGGCCACAGCGGTTCTGCCGTCTTGTTACCACGACCAACCCCTGGTGCGTGACCGGCCCTTCTCCGCCCCCGCCGTTACCGCCTTCTCCTAGTGTGCGACCGGCCTTCCTTTGCCGATGCCACGGATCGACAACGTCGTTATCGCCTCATCGCTGTGATTGCGTGAAGCCAACGACACCGGCGCCTTGGATTCCGTCGTTGTTGAGACATTTAATGCGTGAAGCCAACGTCTCTGGCGCCTTGGGTCCCATCGTCACCGAAGCTTTGGATTCTACCCACCATTTACCCGGCTACAATAATGTAAAAGTAAGCTAGTAATCCGCCGCGCACCGTCATTTATATTGTATAACGCTCGTGTCGTTTACCGCTCTTGTGTCGCTAATATCTTACAGCAAATTTTAAACAATGTCGAACGCAGCTCTTACAGCCGCTCAAGCCCGCGCGGAAGAAGCGGAAAACCAGCTCGCGCAATCACAAGCCCAGCTCGCACAATTACGAGCTCAGCTAAACGCTTAAGGCCCTAACACAAATATCTCAGACGCGATCGATGATAATATTCAAATTCCGCGTATAGATAATTACAGGGTTCCCAAGCTTCCCCCGTTTTCACAAGTCGACCCAGCATTGTGGTTCATCCAGGCTGAAGTTTCCATGAGAAATGCGCGAATTACCGTTGAATCCACCAAAGCCGATACCGTCCTCGCTGCACTAAATGTCGAAATATTAGATTGCGTAAGAGACTTAATTACTTCGGACCCTCCCCCAGCGGATATTTATAAACAGGTGAAGGCTCGAATTCTCGCGACATATGCACCTTCGGACGAAACAAAATTGCGAAAACTTTTAAGGGGACAAGTCGGGACCGACGGAAAACCTTCGTTAGTCCTCAGCCGATTGCGCGGTCTTAATAACGGGAAGATAGATGATAGTGTAATAAGATCAATTTTCCTGGACCAACTACCACGCGAACACCGCGCCGTTCTGGTGGCCACGGGAGCCACCGACCTCAACGGACTAGCCGAGGCCGCTGACCGAATGGCTGAGAGCGCCTTCGGAGGCGAATACGCTTCCGCCGTGACCAAGGGGAACACACCCCCTCCCGCAAAGACCGAGATTCAACAACTCATCGAAAGAATCGAAAAGCTGGAAAAGTCACGAAATTCGCGTTCGCGTTCGCGATCCAACTCCCGCAGGCGTACACGGAAAAAATTTCGGAACAGTTGCTGACACAATTGCGATTGTTGCAGCGCAAACCGCAGACGAGCCTCGCGCTCACGACTAGAAACAAATGCTCTCCCCCTTTGGGACAGCTGCTCTCCCAAACCGCGACGACAGCGACCCGAAAGCGCTGGTAATGCAAATTACCAACTGCATTACCAACGGTTTCAGATCGCAGCCGTCGCAGTTTGGGAGAGCAGCCGTCCCAAAAAAAGAAAGCACCTGCTTCCAATCGTGAACGCGAAACCCATCCGCGGTTCGCGCTGCAACAATCGCAAAATTTTTTCCGTGTAGGACCTCAACCTCGCCAAACAGGGCGATCACACCCGCGCTCTGTCCGGCTCATACCAAATACCCGGATAATCCGACTCCGTGTCGAACGTGGTGCTCAAATTATGAGACTTGGAAAAGCCGAAAAAACTAAACCCGCCCCCCCGTTCGGAAATGGTCGGCAAGGGCCTTCAAATTTCTAACCATCTCCACGTCCGTGATCGGCACAGTGGCCAAATGTTCCTTATCGATACAGGCGCGGCTATCTCTCTTGTACCCGCTATCGATAGGATCAAGGGAAAGCCCTCCGAATTAAAGCTCTTCGCAGCAAATGATACGCGTATCGACACGTTCGGGGAATCTCTTCGTGAGCTTGACCTCAGTTTAAGACGGCCAATTCGATGGAATTTTTGCATTGCCGCAGTTCCGTACCCCATCATTGGCGCCGACTTACTATCGCACTACGGGTTAATAATAGATTTACAACGACGACGTCTTATAGATTGCACTACTAAATTATATACCCTCGCGAATAAAAAACCGGCCCCGATACATTCGATTAATACGATTAAACCTTCCTCTGAGTTTTCCAAAATACTCAAGGAATTTGTAACGGCCTGCCTTTTGGCTGTTTATATCGAACGCGGACTAGCTCGCCGGACCAGGAGTTCGATGGTAGGCCCAGAGACAGAAGGCAGTTTTGATACGGAACGTGGTTTATTACGGTGGTTCAATTACAACAGACTGTCGCGATAGTTACAACGGAGATGCATGCGGACCATGCGGCTAACGCGGGCGGTTTATAATCTAGACGACGGTCGCGGTAATTACAAAGTACGGAAACGCATTCGGTTTATGCGGCGGACGCGGGCGGATTATATTCTATAAGACGGTCGCGATAATTACAAATTATGGAAACGCATTCGGTTTATGCGGCGGACGCGGGCGGATTATATTCTATAAGACGGTCGCGATAATTACAAATTATGGAAACGCATTCGGTTTATGCGGCGGACGCGGGCGGATTATAGGCTATAAGACGGCCGCGATAATTACAACGCATTCGGTATATGCGGCGGACGCGAATCAGGCGGTCCGTGCCGGCGCGATGCGGTACGCGTGCGAACGGGCCTTTTAAGCCGGCCAATGGCTGGTCGGCCCGCGGCGCGAGATTCGCGGCGCGGGCGCGTGTATGCTATCCGGCGCGGTTTCTTTCTCGCGATACGATCCGGTGTTAATTACGCGGCGCGTTGGGAAGGAAAACGAACGGCCAGGGGCTAGGCTGGTCGATCGGTTGACGAGGAGGTCCGACTGTTCCGGCGGCAAGAACCCTTGTCGAGAGGCCGAGCACGCTCGACCCCTGGTTACCGTGGCAGACGGGGTGTTCCGGGTAGGAAGGCGGTCAGCGCTCGAGAACTCTCGAACGAGGCACAGAACGCTGTACCCCGTTTCGAAAGCTGGCCTAGGAAGCGGAAAGGTACTCGTCTCCGAGGGTAGCGGAGCGCAGGTAGCTAGACTCGGATCGGAGTGTCTCTACCTGTCGCGGCGCCGGTATTTTATACTCGCCCGGGTGGTACGCTAGGGAGGGGAGGCCGATTCCCGCGTGAGCCGCGCCGCCGGCGGAGCGGAGCGGAATCGGCGTGGCGGTAAGCGTGCTCGCGCTCGGAGGCGCTCGGCTCCCCTCGGTTTCTGTCGGAGACCCGGGAAGATGTCGGTGCGGCGGAGTGCCGCGCACGATCGGAGTTACGTCGTTTAAAAAATAAGGTGGGCGCACCGCGCCCTTTCCTCGCCCGACGGAGATCGTCGGGCGGCATCCGGCAGTTCTTCGCCGGGAATGATGCATGTGTGGGGGTGCATCGTTACAAATTTCCGCAAATAACAGGAGCCCTTCCCCTCGCCCCGCCATCCAATTGTGACGTGTTTCATCATATTATCACCACCGGCCCTCCAGTCGCTGCGCGCGCTAGGCGCCTTCCTCCCGATAAACTTAAAGCCGCAAAGGCCGAGATCAGAGCTTTAGTCGAAGCAGGCATTTGCCGCCCCTCTAGCAGTCCATGGGACAGTCCTATTCATTTAGTCCGCAAAAAAGACGGCACCTGGCGGGTGTGCGGCGATTACCGCGGTGTAAATGCAATCACGCGACCTGATAGATACCCCACCCCCCACCTGCATGACTGCTCCGTTAATCTACACGGTAAAACAATTTTTTTCATCCCTCGACCTATATAAAGCCTATAATCAAATTCCAATGGCCCCCGAGGACATTGAGAAAACAGCTATCATAACCCCTTTCGGGTTATTCGAATACTTATTTATGACCTTTGGCCTTCGTAATGCCGGTCAATCTTTTCAACGTTATATAAATCGCGCCTTAGGCGATCTAGATTTTGTTTTCATTTATATGGATGATATCCTAATTGCTTCCTCTTCTCCAGAGGAGCACGATAAACATTTACGCATAATATTTCAAAGGCTTAAAGAGTTTCACCTTCGCTTTAATATTGAAAAATGCGTGTTTGGCGCACATGAACTAAAGTTTCTCGGGTATATAATAAATAGTAAAGGAATCAGCCCCATCCCAGAAAAAGTTGAGGCGATTACCAAATTTCCTAGACCCAAAACCATCGCCGACCTACGCCATTTTCTCGGCATGATAAATTTTTACCGTCGCAACATCCCTCGCGCGGCAGAATCTCAAGCACCACTAAATGCATTACTAGTCGACTCGCGTAAAAACGATAAGCGTGTAATCGTATGGTCTGACGAATTAATCGAAGCGTTTGAAAAGACCAAAAACGGCCTCGCTAACGCTGCAATGCCGGTGCATCCCCATATTGGTGCGGAATTCCGTATAGTCGCGGATGCCTCCGATTTCGCCATGGGGGCAGTTCTTGAACAGAAAAAACGGGATACTTGGGAGCCCTTAGCATTTTTTTCGCACAAATTCTCCCCCGCGCAAACTCGGTATAGCGCTTACGATCGAGAGCTCACGGCAATTTTTGAAGCCGTTAATTACTTTCGTCATTTTGCAGAAGGACGCGAGTTTAAAATTTTGACCGACCATGAACCGTTCATGTACGCGTTTATGCAACGGTCTGACAAGGCGTCCCCGCGACAACTACGCCAATTGTCATATATCGCGCAGTTTACAACGCATATTGAACATGTCGCTGGTTCACAAAATGTTGTCGCGGATTCGCTTTCGCGGATCGATTCCCTGCGTTTGCCGGTTGAATTTAATCTTAATGAGCCCGCCGAGCTGCAAAAGAACGACGAGCAACTCAAGTTGATTGCTAACGCCCCCGATCATCCTTTAAAGTTGAAGAAAATTTAGTGGGGCCCAGATCACACAACTGTATATTGCGAAATCTCGGGCGAAGCTATTCGGCCATATGTCCCCGATAGTCTCCGCGTTAAAGTATTTCAAATGTTTCACAACCCAGCCCATCCAAGTGGCAAAATTACCGATCGCACTATCCGACAGCGTTATGTCTGGCCTGACATGCACCGCGATATCGCTAAATGGTGTAAAAACTGTATCGAATGTTAGCAAGCGAAAATCTCTCGTCACGTAAAACTAACTCCTGAGCACTTTGTTGCTCTCGACGGGCGATTTGATCAGGTGCATATTGACATTATCGGCCCATTGCCTCCTTCTGAGGGTTACTTTTATTGTCTCACTATGATCGACAGATTTTCGCGTTGGGCCGAGGCAATTCCTCTTAAAGATATCTCCGCACAAACCGTTGCTAGAGCATTTTACGACGCGTGAATTTCCCGTTACGGAACCCCTCGACTACTAACTACGGATCAGGGAGCCCAATTCGAATCCCGCCTATTCGAGGCGTTACTTTCACTAATCGGTTGCGAACGAATTCGTACAACCGCCTACCACCCGGCGTCAAACGGCATGATTGAACGTTGGCACCGGGTGCTTAAAGCCGCAATCATGTGCCATGCCGATGCGTGCTGGACGCGTACCTTGTCTACCGTTCTATTAGGACTTCGGTCACACGTCCGTGCTGACACAAATGCGTCTCCCGCCGAATTTATGTTCGGGACGACTTTACGACTTCCCGGGGAATTCTTTCTTCCCGATGATTTTACTCCTAACCCTAATTATTTCCTTGAAGAGTTTCGCGAATATATGCGCCAAGTCCGGCCGGTTCCCGTCGCGCACAAACATAAAAAACGCGCCTTTTATTTTAAAGATTTATATAATTGTACTCATGTGTTTTTACGCAATATGGCTAAAAGGGCGTTAGAGCGCCCGTACACCGGTCCGCACAAGGTAGTGCAACGCATCTCGGAGCGTGTATTCAATATAGATATCAACGGAAACACAAAAAGCGTATTCGTTGATTTATTAAAACCGGCATATTTTGTCCCTGACGACCCCGCCGACCTCCCATCAACCTCCGAGAACATACTTAACCAGAATGTAAATCCGAACCCAGCGCTTAAGACCTACTCTCGTAAGACTGTCACATTTGCGCCGTCCACTAAACCAAAGTGATTTAATTATAAGACCGAATTCTACTCTATATAATGTTATTAGATATAAGTCGGCTCAAATTACGTTTAAGCTTATAATACATTTTAAGTTAAGGTATTGTTAACCTCGTACAATAGCACCTGTTCAAACGCATAAGCTCATTCGCTTAGTGCAATATTACTTATTATTTATTTCGTTAACACTCGGGGGGGAGTGTGTAGGGAGCAGCATATCTGTCTTCCTTCCGATTGGTCAGCCCCCTCTCCTGCGCTAGAAGAGGGGTTGAGAGTTACGACGTTGGCAGAACTGAGTTACGACGACCGTTAGATTTGTATCCACTCTCGTGGCTATTGCGTGGTCTGCAATAAAGTATTATTTTATCAGCAGTAATCGAGTGTGTAATTATTCCTCGATTCCTCTCGTCAAGACGTCGGTAGTAGGCCGACACCCGGAGGCATAATCGACCTCCTGCGGTTCAAATACCTACATATCGACGGGCCGGATCGACGCGGCAACTTGCGCAAGCACGGGCGCGCTCATCGCCGTCTTCTTCCTCGCGACACACAAGTCGTACAAATGGCCGCGCAGTGACCAGACGTGCGACGTGTGCTCTGTGCATTTTGACTGTGACTACACATTGAAGTGCCCACCGCAGTGATTACAGCTGCCGAGATACTGCATTAACGTGTAAAGAGACCGCTCGACCAGCTCAGGTGCATCAACACAATGACTCAGGCTCACACGTGCGCGAGTGCTGTGACGTCCTGGGTGATGCGAGGTGGCTCGATCCGGCAGGACGTCTCCGTCGAAATCAAATTTTATGGGTTCTTCTTGCAGTTAAGGAGGTAAAACCCCAGGATAATTAGCTGTTGGTCGGCGATGTGGATTATGGCTCCTTGGATCCGTCGAAGGTAGGTAATTCAATAATCTTTATCTTTCTTTTGATATTTATTGTAGAACTTTTACGATACAAGTGGCTTATGTGGGAGAATGGAACAAATATAAGATATGTGACCTTTCCTGGCTCGTTCCACACTCTCCGTCGAGAGGGTGAAAGATTCCGCTTTTATACAATTTTGGAAACGGTAGTGGGAGGTGACCGCACCTCGTTACAATGAGTCATAAGGCGTTGTCTAGCGGATGTGAGTCTACTTCTAGTGGTGTGGCTCGCTTGCCAGCAATGAGTCATAGGGTGGTGTCTTGAAATTCATTACCTTATATGGTCATGCGTTGCGCTCTGCTTCGACATGTCCATATATGGTCTATGCAAGGACTAGATTCACTCGAATGAGTCATACAGGTGACTCGTCTGAATTCTATTTTTATTCTCTAGTCTAACAGCGATTTGTATTGAGAGCGATACTTTCTTTTATTATGAAATTTCAATATGACTTTTATTATAAAGAAAAATAAGAAATCTTTAATATTTGAAATTTTAAAATGTGAAAATATATGTTGAATATTAGTTAAATTTTCTTTAGACATACTTTACATAGGGTAGAATAATTCAATAGTACAATTAAAGTCATTATTAGCATGTCTAAAGTATAAAAGATATTGCTCTCTTCGTCTAACAGTTACTATAGTATATCTGACTCTCTCTTTCTCTCTTTCAGATCGTACAATATTCGCATCTCGCTCGGATTCGCGTTCCTTATGCTACGCATGTACAATTCTATCTTTCTCAGGTTCGTGAGTGGCGCTTCAGCGTTTGACGCTTGAGATTTATATTAATTTTAGTAAGTATATATATATATTTTGTTAATAATAATAATATTGATAAAAGTGATTTTAGCAGTGGTAATAATGATTCTAATATCATGTTAATAATGTATCATGCAGGTAGGAGTGGTCAGCATTCTCATTAGTACGGAAATCAATGAAATTAAATTGTGTATATATATATATATATATATATATATATAATAAGATTTTTATTATTTTTATATCTCGCGAATGGTTGGGAATTTGAAAGGAGTGTATAAGAAACATATTGTAGGACTTTCACTAAAGCATAATATAGTATTGGAAAATTTTATTGTTGATATATGTATTTGTTAATAACAATTTATTAATTAAATAAATTAGTACTCTTTAATTCGCGTATTGATATTGTTATGTTCTCTTTATTTAAGAGGTTTTGAATTTCTAATATCATCTTGTTTATGAGCGTTTGTTATTTTATTGTTATAAATATTTCGTAAATAAACAATTGCAGAAATAAAAGTTATTATCATTTTTCGTAGGTGTACTGATGCAGAGTTTATGTGCGCAATCAAAATTTGTACGGGTTTTAGCAAACAGTTTAACGCTCCAATGTCTCAATTTCCGCTTCCTTCGTGCTTCGTTTTTCGCTAGGGCCCTGGTGAAAATAGAAAGCTTCTCGGAGCGTCAAAGAAGGGCAAATGAAGAGTTTTAATAAATTTCGTTAAATCTTATTTATTAGTTTAATTAATTTAAATAAAAAATCGGCGTTAACGTTACTGGTATTTAGGAGTATGAGAGATTCCATTTTTATCATAATAATTAAGTGTTAAAATTTTTGTTTAGAAATGAAATTTTTCAGCTTTAAAATGTATAAAAGACTAAAATATTAATGTAAAAGTGATTTGGTCTTTGTAAGTCTAAAGGATAGGAAATTCAAAATGGCGGATGTAAAACTTTAATAATTTATAACTCGAGAACGGTAAGAGATAAAAAGACGGAGTTTTTTTTGTTGTGTTCAGATAATTAAAGGCATTATTTTAGGTTGTTTAAAATTTCTGTGTTTTATGGATTTCCATAATTTTTAATTATATCTCGGAATTAAGAAGAGATATGATGTGGGGTTTTTTGTGAGGTTACTTGACATGCTCTGCTGGGTATTGTAGTGATTTTATTTATCATCTTTAATAATATTTTTATGATAAATTTTATTGTTAATTAGTTTATTTTGAGAGATACAATAATGGATTATAATCAAAAGTTATTTGACTTTTTGTGATAGTTCTAGTAATCACATTAACTAGGTCTGTTAATAATATAATTTAATTGTTTATAACAATCATGTTTGAAAAAATGCTAATGAGATAATTACTATTTTAGCGTGATAATGTTTCTCAGGCAGAAAAGGTTATGTTCTTATGAATAATCTATTTTTAATTCATTCATTTATATTTTATTTTAATTTTCCGAGTTTATTGTTATGGATCATGTATTTATTCGTGTGTTGAATTGAATTTGTATTGCATAAAAGATCTCATAAAGTTTGTAATATTCATTTACGATCAATTTTAGTGACTCTGGGGAATTTTAACAAGCAATTGTCCAAAAGTTTATAGTGTAATTCATGAAAATGGGGCTTAAGCTTGAAAGGGTACCTTAAGGCGGCCATGTTCTCTAGGCTTATCTCTACTACTTTAAGAACGCGTGTTCGTATCAGCTGAGTGTTTGTTGTGACAGTTAATTTAAAGATTGATTGTTATATTATAATATTGTTTTCAGATGCTGGGGACTTCTAGCAATGAAGGTAGAAAATCAAAAAAATTTATGCGGGTGGAATATAGCGGTGATTATACCGTCAGACGTGACACTATCGGGAGTGATCTCGACCGCCAGTGCGTGAAGTCCGTAATCAAGTTTCATCGCGAGCCGCATCCGTGAGATCGCCGCGTGAAACATCTCGAATCGCTCTTTCACTAGTGCCGCGAAGAGTGAGCCGTTTTCCGACTGCGAGGAGTTCGGTATTGGGGGACGCGAGAAGCCCTGTGCGAGGGGTAGTTTCGAGCGTACAAGTGTCGTCGCGAGCGGCATTAGTCGTCGCGCAATATCTCTCGTCATACGAGATTGACGAGATTTGTCGCCCGCAATCGAGTGGGCAACGCGCACAAACGGATCACGTGATCACCGCGTGCGGTACCGTGATCCTCATCTAAAGGAACGTACAGACGGCGAACGAGACCGTCACATGCAGTCAGCCCGTCTAGTGATTGCAACAAGGGTGTGATAACCGAGCGTCAGTGCAAGCGAGCACTTCTCAATAACTCAGTGAAGGGAGTTCGATCCCGATATCGACCCCTCTCTCGCGGCCATTTTGTCGTGCCGCGCCGTTCGTGAACACGGACCAACAGCGTGAATGTAAAGCGTATAGTGATTGTGTAAAACGCGAACTCACTATCGCGTACCCGAGACAAAAAGAAAGCCTGAGCATCTCGCACCTCGTGACCGCGGTCGCTCGTCTGCTTCGCGCCAAGATATCCGTTGACCGCGAGCAAGATCTCCGGACGCGAGGGCGGTCATCTACCGCTCTACAAGATTTCCGTTTCGCAAGCCACGCAGACAGAAGGAGCGACTCAAGATTTCCGTCCCGCCATCCCGCGAACGCTCCGGGTGCTCGAGTGCGTGAGTGCGATAAGTACTCTATGTGCAATAAAGTGTGTTTGTCAGAAGAACCCGGCGAGCGTTTTTTGAACCCTCTTTTCGCTCCCTCCTTGGGTCTTGCCCCGCGCCCTGGACAGGGTGGTCCCGGCATACTTCGTGTCCTGAGGGTACCTCGGTCGCGCACGAAACACATTCGAAGAGCTAAAAACGAGGAAGCAGACACAAACGACGCAGAAGAAGATTCAATAAACAATAAAACGCGAGTTGACAAAATATTACAGTTGCTACGTCTCGATCATTTAAATGCGGAAGAAAAAACTAGTGTCACTAGGCTAGTAACAAATTATGCGGAAAGATTCCATTTGCCAGGAGAGCCGCTAGGCGCAACTAGCGTATCAAAGCACTGAATATTTACTACTAACGATAGACCAATCAACGTCAAGCAATATCGTTATCCTCGAATACATAAAGAAGAAATACAACGACAGGTTGACAAAATGTTTAAAAAAGGTGTGATAGAGCCGTCGAGTTCGCCTTATAATTCTCTTTGGTGGATAGTTCCAAAAAAGGACGATTCTAAAGACAATAAAAAATGGCTTCTCGTAATAGACTTTCGTGCGCTTAATGAGAAAACGATCGGTGATGCCAGGGAATAAGATATAAGGAGACTGATCTCCGTACTATGAAAGTGGGTCAATTTTTGGGCGAAAGTTGGTGGCGCTGGTGTTCCAAAAACGGTACCCTCGCTGCTGGTGACAGGCGGCTGAACAAAATTACGCGATGCGCGAGGTTGGAATTTTACTACATTGAAGTATAAGAAAAGTGAGTTAAAAAGTGAGTAATAATTGAGAAAGTGAGTTATAATTGTGAATTTTAATGAATTATTATGGCTATGTTTAATAGAACAAAAATAGATTTGTAAATAACATCATTAATCGAAACTGCAAAGTATATGTGCTGTGGTATAATAATAATCATGTAAATCATCGATAAACTACCATTATAAAAGAAATTAATGAATTATTATGGCTATGTTCAATAGAACAAAAATAGATATGTAAATAACATTATTAATCAAAACTACAAAATACTGTGCTGTGGTATAATAATAAATAATCATGTAATAATTCTCTGATGGTTCTATATTTTGTATACTCTACATACAATAAAACGCTAAGTATATAATAATAAATATAATAATAATTTATTAACAAAATTATTTTTTAATTCACATACTCTGGACATTTATATGATTTTTTGGATCATTCGAAGGCTTGCGTTTCGAACATGATCTTTTGCGTTTCAAACATGCCTTAGTAGATGCGGAAACTGACACATTTTCTTTGCTGACCTTTGCAGCTTCTACTGGAAGCGTTTTCTCTTTAGCAGTAATATTGCTTTTCTTTGGCTCGTCTTTGGAGTAGGTGAGTTTAGAAGCTTTCCTCCTTTCTCTAGTTTGCTTTTGTTCAATATTATTGTTCTTACTGTCCTGCTTCGTAATGAAATACATTCGAGTGAGAAGATAGAACCGCATGACACTGTCCGTCAGCAGCCGCTTGTGTTTGTCACATCCAACGAGCGTTATTGGTGGAAGTTCATCGACAGCTTTCGTGACGCTGAATAAAGTATTTTCATTCAGTTCTTCGGAGCTCACTGTTTCGACAGTTGCTCTCTCCAGTATGGAAAGGAATTCCTCTAATTTCCGCGATGGATGTTTGAGATTCCCTCTCGATTTTATATTGATCAATTTATGATTTTCCGGAATCGCCTCAGAAGCCGGCAACTCCAAACTTTGCAGGCAATCCTGACAGACAACACGTTTCCCTTCCTCATTAAATATCGCAAATCGAGTGCCTTTCCTTGTCACGTACCCTGCTACGTATGCTAATACGTATTCCGACGTACTGCATTTGAAATAGTCGTGCTCCTTTAACAGTGATGCAGCATCGTAAAGAACATCCATATTTGTTCCTCTGTCCAGGATCGTATCAATTTGAGCGTCCCATTGGTCTCTCCTTTCATTGGCATCATTCAAGTCTTTAATGCTCAACAGGACATTAACAGTATCAGCGCCCGAGATATTACTGCCTTTGGGTGGTTTGACTAACGAGTACGTTGACACAAGCCTGTACATCTGCACAAATAAGGTGCTGTCTGGATGTTCGTTTGAGCCACACGAGTTTCGCATCATGCCAAAAAATCGCTGCAACAGAATACATAGTTCGAGGGAATAACATTATTAATATTCTACTATACTGGACATAACTATCTAACTAACAACATAAAATCCTGAACCCTACAATTGATGTTACAAAATTTGTTCTCGATGTCATAGTAATCGAGAACGAATTTCGAACAACCTCCTGATTTTATCCGCTTTATTAAGATCGGTGGAAAAAATATATACCTCTAGATTATCCTGATTCAGCCTTGCCATCATGACGTATGCGAAACCAGTCTTCGACAAGGTACGTACAGATTTCTAGTGCAGCTTGCAGCGAAACTTTCAATCCGTAGCACGTAGAATCGGATAAAAATTCATATCCTCTTTCAATAGCCTCTTTTTCCCAAGCTCTGATGTACTCTAAGAATTCTGTCACATCCTATATTTGTTGAGGAATGCATGAAGCTGTCGTAAATGGTAAGTAAAGCATGATTACAAACTCTATTTACATACCGCCCAAGCTTTGTTTCCTGGTTTCATGTCATCAATCGGAGTGCGGCTGTTCATCGCAGTGATTAAATTTTTCATCCTGCGACAGAATTTTTGCGTCCCTTTCGAATCCTTCAGATCTTCGTGATTATTCTCAAAAATTTCCATGGCATGTGCTACCCCGAAGAACTGTAATCACATTGAATATTCAAAGCGTTATGAAATTGCATGCAAGATAAAAGTAAAAGATTATGCAGTTAAAGGTTGTATATTAAGTCGAATTACTTGAAATGCCATAGCCACATTCATCTTTTGATAATATTGTGGCCTCACGTGATTGTCTGTCAGCTTAAAATTGGCCTTCAAATTGAAACTTTTGGGATTTTCGATTTTTAATAAAGCGTCCCAATGCCTTATTCGAACGACGCCATCCGGAGTCTAGAATCGAAGAATAAAATATTGTTTGATGACATTTCAATATCATCTCTCGTAGGAAGTAATTCCAGCAATGTTCATCTTACCCAAATACCATCGTTTATACGGTATTTCGTCAGAAAGTTCCGCGTATTCTTGATCAGATGGGGAAAATCGGACACGAACCAAAGACGACGAGTTGGATCGAAAATGTGCTCGACGTGCACTTTCTCTTCCGTTACTCCGAATTTTTCCCACATCGACCGATTCCAGGTCGCTCCGTCAGATGCAATGACGTCCACATACAGGCCGCATTGCTCAGTTAGAACAATGCATTCCATTAGAATTTTATGCAATATTACTCCTGATGCACAGCCTTTGCTGAGAAAACATGCTAATGACTGCACCCATTTTCCCAGAAAAGGCTGGAACATGAGTACTAAAGCATGGTCACCCTTTTTGCTTTTCTGATGTTCAGGAGTGTATTTTCCCAAGTTCGTGAAACCTTGGAAGCGCAAGTTTTTACGATCAAAATGTAGAGATTTTGAAAGCTTCATTTCGTCTAAAAGCAGAGCACCTGTAACCATTTCATTGTAGACAGTGTAAATTTGGAAACTTGATAAAAGAAGAAGTAAGTTAGGCGATAATCAATTAATCACGTATACCATGCTTAGCCCTTGGGTCCATATCTTTTACTTTTTCTTTGAGAACCTCGAAAGTGGTTTTCTCGAATCCATACACACCTTTGATAGCTTTAATTATATTTATTAAGCGTATCGATGCAGGGCAGACTTAGAATTTGATGAGCTCGTAGATGTTCATACGTTTTTCTGCTCTTAATACGCAAAAGCAAACACTCGAAAACCCACTCATTCGTGTAACGCATGCCTTTCAAATTCTTTACTTGCGATGCGGCTAAACATGCTTTCACTGCGAGTTTTTGATTGTCCGGTAAATGTAAAATTGCTTCCTCAACGGCATGCATCTTTGCTTTAGAACATTGCATCCTTATCGTCTCCACTTTCTTTTTCAATTTTGAAATCTGTACAGAGCATGCAATAGAATATATCATGCAACAGAGTATAAGGTAACTCCGGTATATATGCCGCACCTAAGGAAAACTTAATTTATCGAGTACTATTTACTACGTTTAAGGCAAATAAATTATATCTATAAAAACTTTATATTGTCTACTACTATAAAAAAATTAGAAATATGAAATATTTATTCTCTGTATTTAAAAAGAACTTTTAGAAACTCTTGCATTTTTGCCATAAAATTAAGCTCGATATCTCAAAATTTGCGGAAATTAGAGCAATCACGTAGATTTTTTTTAGATAGAAATCGGTAATCTTTTTATTATTAGCAATTTTTTAAATTGTATTATATTCTTCAGTTTTTTCTACCCCTATTTCATGTATAATTCTTTGAATTGGCTGATTAGACCCAGCTTTATACGCGATCAAAAGTCCGTATACGAGGTTTATGAAAATAAAGCTCCTCTATGAGGAAGCAAAAAAACACATAGGAGATTTCGATTTTTACAGAGTGTTTGTACTATGGCATAAATCACGCATGCTAAAAATGCCGTATATCCCAAACAGAAGGGATATACAAGACATCAAGCTAAACAAAGAATACAAGAGCTATGCACTTGTATTTTGCTATGGTCTATTCTTTAATATAACTCTATACTTATGTATCATGAAATAACCATTAAAACCTTTTACATTTCCTACAGTAATCATTTCACGTAGGTCGTAATATATGATCCCGCTACTTACTACATTGAGAAATCGATTCAACTCACGACGATTTCATTAATATTAACAGTAAAGAACTGAAATTGCAACACAATACTAATATGGCATAAAGGCACATAACAGAGTGATTGTGAGCAAATATCTTTATTCCTTCTATTTTTTCTGACTTCTGCAGCGTAAATTCCCGCGCGGCGTAAATACCGGAGTTACTCTATCATGCAACAGAATGCATCATGCAATAGAATATATTATGCAATAGAATATATCATGCAATAGAATATATATAAATCATGCGTAGGAAGTTATATTATAAGACATGCATCGAAAGTAGTCTAAAGTACTTGTATTTTCAGCCTCCTATTCCGACGTTTCATGTTTTTGTTACAGCTGCGTAAACTGACGGTTTTTTCAAGCTGTTTTTGTAAGGGCTGCAATTTTTTTCCTTTCTTCCGCAGACATTCCCGCATTTTTCGACAGGCCGCGCACCTTGTAATTTGAGGGCCGACGAGGTGTGCATTTTTGCAGTGAATGTAGCCTGAACAATTTTTCGCTCTAACACAAAAAATATGTCAGTTACTTCGTACCTTAATGTCATAACATCTAGGGATGGATTGGGCTTATGGAAATAAGCCCAATACGACCACAACACAAATAAAATTCACGAATTCAAAAATTATTTGTCAATTTCGTGGGACAAATTTATAATTCCGATGGCAGGGGAAAAAATACGTATAGAAACTCGACCAAACCGCCAAAAGAACATTTTATGTTATTTAAATATTATAGAAAGGCGAGGCGAAGAACCTATTCTAACATTTTTTTAAGACCGACCTACAATCCCAATCCACCCCTGACAACATCAGATGGAATGCCAAAATGATTAATACTTACTGCTGTTTATTGCTTGCTCTTTGACATGGAAGGATCTGCGTAAGTTCCATCAGTACATGGGCGATGTCATTCGTACTCTCTACCCTCTCCATGCCCGTAACACTTACTGGCCTTTCATTGATGAAAATCTAGATAGACATCTCTCAGTAAGCAATTTTAAACTGTTCGATCCTAATAAATATTACACACGTTAATACTTATGTAGCTGCTATTTACCTCCAGACTTAGATCTTGCTGAACTAAGACTCGCTTTGCGATTGAACGTAAGTCTCCTGCCCAGCAGTGGTAACATTTAACACTCAACTTTCGCCCAAAATCAGGACCAGTTTTTGCGGGTAGCCAAGTATGGAGATCAGTCTCTTTATATCTTACTCCCTGGGTGATGCATATCCACTGCCAAATATTGTCGATATATTCGATCAACTTGGTAGCGCGAAATATTTTTCAGTATTTGATCTAGCTTCTGGATTTCACCAGATATCGGACAAGACTGATAAGCATAGGATTGCGTTTTCAACACCGTATGGACATTTCAAATATAACCGTATGCCGTTTGGATTAAAGAACGCTCCTGCTACTTTTCAGAGATTAATGGATTAAGTATTAACAGGATTACAAGGAATTGAATTATTCGTATATTGTACTCGACGATATTGTAATATATGCCAGATCGCTTGAGGAACACGAAATCAAATTCTAACGATTAATGAAATAACTAGAAGAAGCAAATTTATTTCTACAATCCGATAAATGTTAATTTTTAAGGAAGGAAGTTGCTTATCTCGGGCACGTGATAACTAAGAATGGTGTACGGCCCGATCTCAAAAAGGTAAGTGCTGTAGAGAATTTTCCGACGCCAAAAAGTATTAAACAATTTCTCGGTCTTGCAGGATATTACCGAAGGTTCATAGAGAACTTTTCTAAAATTGCTAAACCTCTTTCGGACTTAACGAAACAGTCTATTGCATTTGAATGGAAACAAGAACAGCAAGAAGCATTTGATAAATTAAGATATGCCTTATGTTCAGAATCAATTTTGCAATACCCTAATTTTAATGAACCGTTTATAATAACTACCGACGCGTCAGGATACGCCATTGGTGCAATATTAAGTCAAAGAAAAATACCTATAGTGTAGAACGCAGTGGTATATAAAAGAGAGATAGGCTCAGTCGAGATCACACTTGATAATTTATATACACTCTTGATACTAAATATTTTATTAATTAACGACTTTATAAGCGTGACGTCGTGACGACTGTTTCAACTTATATAACGAACGCGAGCGAGAGACCGGAAGAAGAGAGGTCGCGGAAAAGGAAGCTCACATAGCGCACCGCACAGGGAAAAACGAAACTAAAAATACACTAGATATATCCGCGCGCCTTAAACTATGAACTAAACCTATATCGCTTCTTACTAGTTGTTGCTAGATTACCAACACCCCTCCTCAACAACAATTTTAAACTTCGTTTAGCGTTACATTATCAAGACCTATTTCTTTTGACAAAGTTCTCAACTTAACAGCTTGCAATGGCTTTGTTAACATATCTGCTATCATATGTTCTGTATCGTAATAACAATAGTTTAATAAAGATGTTTCTTTTAAATGTTTAACATAATGATACTTAGTATCTATATGCTTAGTCCGCTTACTAAACTTATGATTAGTGGTTAACTTAATACAGGATTGATTATCCTCATAAATCGTGGTGGCTCCACATTGTGCATGTCCAAGATCTTCGAATAAACTTCTAAGCCATATAGCTTCTTGACATACTTCTGCTAACGCTACATATTCCGCCTCTGTGGACGAAAGTGCTACACATGATTGCTTTCTGCATGCCCAACTAATGGCGCCACCATTAAATAGAAAGATATACCCACTATTTGATTTTCTATCAGAAACGTTTTGCCCCCAGTCAGCATCCGCGTAGCCTATTAATTTGCATTCTTTTTTACTATAATTTCCACAAGCTTTAGTTTATAATCTATTGTTTCTTTAAGAAAACGCAACACTCTTTTAGCTTCTATCCATTTTATTTGTCTTGGATTTTGTAACTTTCTACTTAAAATAGCGACACTTGTAGTAATATCTGGACGAGTAAATACGGATACATACATTAACGCTCCTATTAATCTTTGACAACATAAATTATTGTCCAGATAAGGCCCTTTATTCTTAATTTTTTCATAATTTACGTCTAATGGTATTTTTGAAACTTTACTATTCTCTAAATTAAACGTACGCAATAGTTTTCTGATATATGTAGATTGGTTCATATAGAAATATTCTTCAGTGTCCCTTTCGATCTGTACTCCTAAGTAATAGCTCACTTCGCCAAGATCGGTTACATTAAATGCTTCGTTGAGTACATATTCCACATATGATATAAACTCTTGGTCATTACCTGCAATCAAGAGATCATCAACATACATAGTTATATAGGCTATATAGGTTATATAGTGATCTTACTATTTGATATTTTTGTATATAGACACGGGTCTGTTTTGCTTCGTTTAAATCCTATTTTCTGTTGAATGTCGTCCAGAGTCTCGTTCCAACTCTTCGCTGCTTGTTTTAGGCCGTATATTCCTTTTTTCAGTTTGCAGACCATGCCTCTATTATCTTCGTAACCCTGTGGCTGCCGCATGTAAATATCTTCGTCTAAATCAGCATTCAAGAAGGCATTCATTATATCGTAATGTTTGACGATCATATTCTTTTTTCCTGCTACTGCAAGCAATGCCCTGATGGTATTCTGCTTTACAACTGGTGCAAATACTTCATTGTAATCTATCCCACGTCGCTGTGTGAAGCCCTGCGCCACAAGTCGAGCTTTATATCTTTGTATATTTCCATTGGCATCTCTCTTAATTTTGTAAATCCATCTACATCCGATCGTTTTCGAGCCTCCTGGTAATTCTACAAGTTCTTATGTATTATTTGTTTAAAGTGAACGAATTTCTTCATCCATTGCTGCTGTTCATTTCCTGCAATCTGGTCCTGATTCAGCCTCTTCGTACGTTTCTGGTTCTGAAATATTAATTTCAGATATCTTTCCGGCAAATTTTAAACGTTTTGGTGGCACACCTTTGTTCGTTCGTTCGGATCTTCTTAAGTTTGTGCTGCATTTATCCACTTTTTTGTTCTTCACGTCGCAGATCTGGGGCTGTTTTCGTTGATCTTTATTTTCTTCTCTTTCTATATCTTCAGTGCTTCCACTAATTTGATAATCTTTTTCATTCGTTTGATGTTTGTCTAAAAACTTTACATCTTTGCTAATTTTAATTTTATCAGTCTTCTTATTCAGAAATCTGTAGGCTTTAGTATCTTCTGAATATCCAACGAACAATAGTTCTTCAGCTTTTTCATCCAGCTTACGACGATGTTGCTCCGGTATTTGAATATATGCTTTTGATCCGAAAACATGGATGTTTTCTAGGTTTGGTTTTCTTGAATACCATCTTCCGTATGGCGTATCTCCTGTTGCATTGGTAGGGAGTCTGTTTTGTAAATAATTAGCTGTAACAACGGCTTCTCGCTACCTCTTAGTTTGGTTCCATTTTATGAAAAAATAATCTGTGTAAAATTTCAGCTTAATCGGATAAAGGGAAAGGGTGCCCCCACTGCCCCCAGAACCTTAAAAATCATAAAATCACAAAAAAAATCAATTTTATTTGTTTATCTTGCGAAATATTAATTATATGCAAAAAAGTGTTATACAAAAGTTGTAGATCTATTAAAAATGCACATATTATCATCTACCACTTTATCTCGTACGACTATTTCCGAGAAAAATGTGAATATCACTTCTTTTTACTACAAATCTTGACGCTGAGCGGCTGAGATAAAATCTCTTTTTTATAACCTGGAAACTTTCGGCGATAATCACTTACAATCTGAAGCACATACTGTTTCTGTTGCTCATTTTTCGTAAATAATTTATTATAATCTTCCATAAGCTTGACCCCTCTCTCAGCTGAATCATTTACAACTCTCAATTTATTTACTAATTCCAGACCTTTTACAAAACTTTCATTTTTATGCCACGTCAACGGTTCTGTCTTAAGGAATTCATCATTCAAGTCAAATCTTTTGAAAAATCTTCTAGTTTTGGTGGAAACAAATTGTTCAAATCCGTTGTTAATAATTTCTGGGATTTTATCGATTTGTACTTTTATTCGCTTCTTATTTTTGTTTGATGATTCTGTTTCGCGATTCAAAGCATTGACCATTTTTATTTTTGATTCAAATGATAAATTTGTATCAAAAAAAGCTAATGCGACAACTTCAGGGCTCAAATACCATCATCAAACAAAAATAAGAAGCGAATAAAAGTACAAATCGATAAAATCCCAGAAATTATTAACAACAAATTTGAACAATTTGTTTCCACCGAAACTAGAAGATTTTTCAAAAGATTTGACTTGAATGATGAATTCCTTAAGACAGAACCGTTGACGTGGCATAAAAATGAAAGTTTTGTAAAAGGTCTGGAATTAGTAAATAAATTGAGAGTTGTAAATGATTCAGCTGAGAGAGGGGTCAAGCTTATGGAAGATTATAATAAATTATTTACGAAAAATGAGCAACAGAAACAGTATGTGCTTCAGATTGTAAGTGATTATCGCCGAAAGTTTCCAGGTTATAAAAAAGAGATTTTATCTCAGCCGCTCAGCGTCAAGATTTGTAGTAAAAAAAAGTGATTTTCACATTTTTCTCGGAAATAGTCGTACGAGATAAAGTGGTAGATGATAATATGTGCATTTTTAATAGATCTACAACTTTTGTATAACACTTTTTTGCATATAATTAATACTTCGCAAGATAAACAAATAAAATTGATTTTTTCTGTAATTTTATGATTTTTTTGATTTTCAAGATCCTGGGGGCACCCTTTCCCTTTATCCGATTAAGCTGAAAGACACAGATTTTTTTTTTTTATAAAATGGAACCAAACTGGAGGGTAGCGCAAAAAAAATCCCCCCAAAAAATTTACCAAGAGTAAATAAGAGCCACCCTAGTCTGCATCTAATAACATACAACGTGCCATTTCCATTAAGTATCTATTCTTCCGCTCAGCTACGCCGTTTTGTTGAGGTGAATACGCTGTAGTGTACTGGCTTTCAATTCCTTTAGCTTTAAGAAACTCCTTCAATTCTTTATTAGTGTATTCCCCTCCTCTGTCAGATCTTATTACTTTAGGCCTTTTATTATATTTAGTTTCCATAAGCGTTACAAATTGTTTTAACTTTATGCATACTTCTGATTTATGCTTTAACAGATGCACTTGTGTATATCTACTGTAATCGTCTATGATGGTAAGCACGTACCTGTTGTTACTCGGTGTGGCCGTTTGCATAGGCCCACACACGTCTGTATGAACCAGCTCGAGAATTGATTTTGTTTTACTTCCAGACATCTTTGGGAATGAAGTTCGTGACATTTTTTCTTTGATGCAACATTCGCACACAGAACGCAATCCGCAATCTACAATCTCGATTCCTGTTGCTAACTCCTTAGTTGTGAGATCCTTAATAGCATTGATATCTCGGTGTCCTAACTTTCTGTACCAGATATGTTGGCAATCCTTGTGATGCTGCTGACTCGTCTCATTAATGCTGTCTGTGTATTCCTTAGTCTATACAAATTGTACGTCAAATCTGCTATTGCCATAACATTATTGTCTTTAGTTATCCTGCAACCATTTTTTTCAAAGCTTACTTTAAAACCTTTATTTACAAGTTTACTAACCGATAAGAGGCTACTATCGAGATTAGGTACATACATTACATCTGTTACTGTTACATATATGCTTTTATTTTTATCGACAACACATACCAATTTACCTGTTCCGATGCCACAGACTTTGGTTAGCTCTCCGTTGGCTGTTTTATTAGGTTATTATATGATTCTGGGAGACTGCATAATAACATCGCTACAACCATTTCGTCTTTTAACCTCTCTCCTAATGCTGCTAATTTATCTATCATTTCTTGCATGTAATGAATATGCTCTTCCATGTTACCGGTTTCTGTTAATTTCTGGTTACATATACGTTTTAGGAGAAATACCTTATTGGTTAGTGACGATTTCTGATGATACCTCTTCAGATTATCCCAAGCTTCCTTTGCCGAGCTTGCTTCTCTAATGTGCGTCAATTGGTTATCTTCAACGAGAAGGCCGATTGTGGCTTTAGCTTAACGTCGTTTATGCGTCACACTGCATCAGGCTCTGCCGGTCGTTCGTTATTCACTACATCCCATAGATTCTCTTTCATTAACAGTAACTGTACTCTGTATTGCCACACTTGATAGTTCTCATTATTTAGTATTGCAATCTTTACATATACGTTGTCCGCCATGATGTGCTGCTGTTCTCTCTTTTACTTTTACGATACAAGTAACCGCGTAATTTACGTAACCTCTGTAATCTGCGTAGCCTCTGTAACTTGGGCAGTCTGGGCCCATAACCTGTAGAACGCAGTAGTATATAAAAGAGAGATAGGTTCAGTCGAGATCACACTTGATAATATTTTATTAATTAACAACTTTATAAGCGTGACGTCGTGACGACTGTTTCAACGTATATAACAAACGCGAGCGAGAGACCGGAAGAAGAAGAGTCGTGGAAGAGGAAGCTCACATAGCGCACCGCACAGGGAAAAAACAAAACTAAAAATACACTAGATATATCCACGCGACTTAAACTACGAACTAAACTTATATCGCTTCTTACTAGTTGTTGCTAGATTACCAACATATAGCTTATGCATCAAGAGTTTTAAACGACGCAGAAACAAGATATACTTCTACAGAAAGAGAATTATTAGCTTTGGTTTACGCTGTGAAACATTTTTGACCTTATGTATATGGACGTAAATTTACACTAGTAATGGATCATAAACCATTAGAATGGCTAAATTCAGTATCCGATCTTACGTCTCGATTAATGAGATAGAGACTAAAATTAGCGGAATACAATTATCAAACAAAATATGAACCAGGAAAAAGGAATAAAAATCCTGACGCTTTGTCCAGAAATTCTATCGAAGAAATTAAACACGTATATCTTTTACATGCAAAACGAGCACTATCATCTTCAAGTGAAGCCTCAGTAGGGCAGAAACATAAAAAACAAAAAACATTTCACCCAAGTTTTAAGAGAGCACTGGAAAGTGAAGGATCAGGAAATCCAGCGCCGCATAAAAAGAACAGACCTGGCGAATTATCTCCTTATATAGATTCGGATAGCGAAGAAGAAATATCACCAAGAAGTAAATTTTTAAAGGCTTTAAACGACAGCAGTGATAGCGGTACAGTTTCATATTATGAAACCGATTACGATACCAATGATCCAGAAATATGTCAAAAAGGTGAAAAGAGAAAACATGAAAGTAGCTCTTCTACTCATGTAAGACGCGGAAAACGAAAGCATAAGAGAACAAAGAAACATCGCTGTTTGATATTCTGTCTTCGAACCCCCGCGTCACGCGGTCTTTCTATCGGCGACCAATGCGCTGCGATTGTTCACCGGCCAATCCCGCTCACTCTTGCCACCATTGCGCGACCAATCACATGCGTTCCCTCCAAAACTCTCTCTCTATGCGCGATGCGTGTGTGCAGTATCAGTTAGTTAAGGTCTGTGTTCCGATGTGGACGAATGCAGTCCTCGCGACGGGCAGAATAGCGCTCATCAATATAGTCGTAGAGCGATTATTTAGACTGTTGGTGCGATCGACGAAAGGTGTATAATAAGGGAGTGCAATAAAAGTTGTGCAATTAAACTAAAAGACACGTTGTCTTGACCCGCCGTTCCCGTAGCAAAACCCCGGTGAACACGCGTGGAAGGCTATATCGCCTACAGCCTATCTCTCTCTGCGATTGGAAAGAGAAGGATTTAACAATTGGTCCTTCGAGCCGGATACTCAACGAGCTCTCGATCTCCTTTTCGTCGTCACCACATCAAGGGCTAGCCAAGGCCCACCCGTCGCCATCGGGTTGCATCACATATCGACGCAATCCCGATCAGCCGCCGACTTGCGGCATCCTCTCAACCACTTTCGAGATCTGCCTCGCCGGTGCACATCACACCGAAATCAAGGAGGTCATCATCACAGCCTACTCGGGCCACATCGATGCGGATCATTTCCCGCCGATCAACCCGGAATCGTCAGCCATCGAGTAGTGGCGGCCATCTTCCCGCCATCTTCCCGACATCTTCCCGCCATCTTCCCGCTACGCAACGGGAAAGCAGCCGGCAACGGACTTCGACAGCCATCTTGCTTCGTCTTCCGCGGCGACCAATCGCATGCGTCGAGCGTCTGCAGTCACGTCGTGTCATCCTTCTCACTCCCATTGCGCTTCGTCAACGCTCCGTAACATTGTAAAGGTAAAGAGAATTATTTAGCGTTACCCGACCAGAAGCCCTTTTTTGCAATGGCTACCGAAGCCGAGTTCAATGCTATTAAAAAACGACGCTCGAACGTTAAAGCAGCATGTACGCGTATTAAAACTTACGTCGACTCTGTCCAAGGCCCTTCGCCAGCGACATTGTCTCAAATCGAAGAACGCAAAGACAAAATGCAACGACTCTGGGACGAGTATAACGATGTACAAACTAAATTAGAAATGATCAATGAGGCCGAGGCCATTGACAGGGATTCTTTTGAAACGGCCTATTTTGATTTATCAGCTAAGATGCGGGATTTACTAAGAGCTTCGTCTGCGACACCTACCGTTGCGGCGTCCTTGCCGGGAACTTCAGCAAATAATTCAGGGCTATCGGACCCTTTTAGTAACATTCGATTGCCAAAGATTGATATACCCAAATTTTCAGGGAAATACGATGAATGGTTCCCCTTTCGCGACTCATTTATCTCAATCATACACGCGAACCCTACGCTCCGTGATATTAATAGGCTACAATACTTGAGAGCCGCGTTGTCGGGAGAGGCAATTTCGGTGTTAAGTTCGCTCGAAATTTCGGACGCTAATTACGAGGTTGCATGGAATCTTCTCAAACGTAGATACGATGACAAAAGGGCAATAGTTCATAACCACATAGGATCAATTGTAGATCTGCCGGTAATGACAAAGGAGAACGCCTCCGAATTACGGCAAATCACCGATGGCGCAAATCGTCATGTACAAGCTCTAACCGCTTTAAAACGCCCGATCGACGCGTGGGACGATCTTTTGGTTTACATTATCAGTTCCAAGTTAGATACGAATACGTCACGCGAATGGGAATCGTCCTTGGAGGACTCAGAATTGCCAACATTAAAGAAATTATTCGATTTTCTGTCACATCGATGCCGAGTTCTCGAGGCTACCAGCAAATCCGGTACTAGCTCGCGTTCTCAGCCACATGGTAAGCAAAAGGTATCGTGCAATGGTGCCACCAATACGAATTGCGAATACTGTAAAGCCGCGCACTTGATTTATCGATGCCCTCAATTTCTGGCACTTCCCATTGCTAAACGAATAGCAGAAGCTCGCACTCGTAAAATATGTCTGAATTGCTTGAGATCAACAGCTCACACCGCGAATAAATGCACGTCAGGGGGTTGCAAAACTTGCACCCGTAAACATAACACATTGCTACACTTACCGACCACGGGTTCAGAACAAGCCGTGTCAAGCGGTGAAAAGAATAACGATAAAGGCACTGCGGCGCCAGCCGCTCCGGACGCTATCACTGCTCATACATCTAGCGTATCGGACGGTAAATCCATATTATTATCAACCGCCGTTGCCTTAGTTTGTGCCGCAGACAGATCACAAAAACCTTGTCGAATCCTCTTAGATTCGGGATCACAAGTCAACCTCATTTCTCGGGAATGTCTCAATAGTTTACGTTTGAACCCTCGTTCCGTTAGCATGTCCATATCAGGCATAAATGGTACAGCTACGCGTTCCACAGAAGCGGTTCATGTAAAACTACAGTCGCGACTAAATTCATTTTCCGTTACTCTCGATTGCATAGTAACTGATCGCGTAACCGATAGCGTTCCTGCTTTCAGCATGAAAAAATCGGCGTTTAACTTACCGCGAAACATTGAGTTAGCCGATCCTAATTTTAACGTATCCTCGGATATTGACATTCTTGTCGGCGCGGAAGTTTTTTGGACTCTCTTATGCGTGGGTCAAATCAAGGCCTCTTTAAACCATCCAACGTTACAGAAAACGAGATTCGGTTGGATCATGGGTGGTCGTATGAGCACGCGCGTCTCGCAAAATCAGAAAGCAATCGTTCTTCACACTACTATAAGCAACGACGAATTACATAATCAGCTTCAACGATTTTGGCGAATTGAGGATATTCCCAACAATCCTAACAATTATACTTCCGAGGAACAAGACTGCGAAAGGTACTTTTTAGAGACTGTTACTCGCGATTCTCAAGGACGTTACGTTGTTAAATTGCCTTTAAAAGAAGGTTGGGCACACAGCCTCGGACATTCTAGAGAAATTGCATTGGATCGTTTTCGCGCATTAGAAAGGCGTCTCGACCGCGACCCTACTTTAAAAGCGCTTTACTCTGAATTCATGGAGGAGTACATCGCGTTAGGGCACATGGAACTAATAAACGAGCAATCGCCGAACGAACAGAGTGTCTATTATATACCTCATCATTGTGTTTTCAAACAAACCAGTGAGGGACCCAAAATACGCGTAGTTTTTAATGCCTCATGCAAAACTGATACCGGACTTTCTCTGAATGATCTCATGCTCGTCGGTCCTGTTGTTCAGCAGGATCTCGCATCCATACTTCTCCGTTTTCGCACTCATAAAGTCGTTCTCGTGGCCGATATAACAAAAATGTATCGGCAAGTGCGGCTTCACCCTTCTCAAACGCGATTACATAGAATCTTTTGGCGTAAGGATAACAATTCAAACATTGAAGTCCATGAAGCAATGACCGTCACCTACGGAACCGCGGCAGCCGCTTTCGTCGCCACAAATACAATAAAACACCACGCAAAGCAACGTGCGCAACAATATCCTCTCGGTTCACTGTGCGTTATACGAGATTTTTATGTTGACGATATGCTCACGGGCGCTGAAACGATTGAAGATGCTCTCGAGATTCGCGATCAGACTATACAATTACTCAGAGAAGCGTCGTTCGAACTTAGTAAGTGGGGATCCAATTGCCCCGAACTGCTGTCAGGCGTAAGCCCCTGCGGAGACAAGATTGTATCATTTGAAAAGGATAGCGATGTTCGTATTTTGGGCATTCTCTGGGACCAGGATGGTGATTTTTTCCGATTCTCTTATCAACCCAGTCTCGTTTCCGGTCCCGTGACTAAACGCTTGATATTATCCGAGGTATCACGATTGTTTGACCCACTAGGTTTGCTAGGTCCCATCATTGTAATCGCAAAACTCGTATTACAGGATCTCTGGCAATCAGGCCTTGATTGGGATGAGTCAGTGCCTCAGGATACTCACACTAAATGGCTGCAGCTCAAACTACAGCTACCCGACATTAAGCAGCTACAGATTCCTCGCTGTGTTAAAGATTGTACTCATAGTCAGGACTTTGATTTGCACGGATTTTGCGACGCCAGTCAGCGCGCTTACGGTGCATGCTTATACGTTCGCACTAAGGCAGGACAACATAAATACAAGTCTGTTCTGCTCTGCTCCAAATCTCGAGTCGCTCCGCTCAAGGCAGTGTCTCTTCCGCGATTAGAATTGTCAGCCGCTTTGTTACTTGCCCAATTAATCGACAAAGTCAAGGCATCATTTAGCATGTCTAACGCGAATATTACCCTATGGTCGGATTCCACCATATCCCTAAATTGGATCTCCTCTCCGTCACGCAAATGGTTGCCTTTCGTCGCGAATCGTGTCGGTGAAATTCAAAGGCTAACCGAACCGCGTCAATGGCGTCACGTGGCATCATCCGATAATCCAGCAGACGTACTGTCACGAGGAATGCTCCCTAATGAGCTAACACAGTCACATATGTGGTGGAACGGACCCCCGTTTCTGCAATTACCCGAACAGCAATGGCCTAATAGCGAATTTGTCTTACTCAACGAAATTCCCGAACAAAGGAAAATTTGTGCCGTTGCTGCACCCTCATATCCTAACGTCATTGATGACCTACTTAACAAGTTCTCTAATATAAACAAAATTTGTCGCATCGTCGCTTATTGTTTTAGGGTATTAACTCCCCAGAATAAGAAACCGTTGACTATTTCTGTGTCGCCCAAGGAAATGACTCATTCGTTAAACGTAATTTGTAGGGTCATCCAAAAACAATCCTTCGCAGATGAATATGATTCTTTAATCAATCACCGCGAAATAAAGAAGATTAGCAATCTTTTGTGTCTCTCCCCATTCATGGACGAGGACCGACTAATTCGAGTAGGAGGAAGATTGAAGAATTCTTCTCTTGCCTTCGACGCTCGTCATCCGATAGTATTGCCGCGACATCACGATTTATCTAAACGAATAATCGAATTAGAACACGTCCGCAACATGCACTCGGGCGTACAAGCCACCATGGCAGCAGTAAGACAAAGATTCTGGCCGCTCTCTTTGAGGTCGACAACGCGAAAGATAATTGCCAGTTGTGTGACCTGCTTTAGAGTAAAACCTATCTCCTCTGAGGCATTGATGGGTTCCTTACCAGAGAGTCGCGTTACCGTATCACGTCCGTTCACGCATTGCGGAGTGGATTACGCCGGCCCGGTAATATTGCGGGAGGGTAAGCGTCGTAACTCGCGTAATCATAAGGCGTACATTTCCGTCTTCGTGTGCTTCGCGACCAAGGCGGTACACTTAGAGCTTGTTAGCGATCTTACCACCGATGCGTTCATCGCTGCTCTCAAGAGGCTTATTTCGCGTAGGGGGAAACCGGAACGTATCTACTCTGATAACGCGACTAATTTCGTTGGAGCTCAAAAGCAAATAAAAGAATTTTATGAATTTCTTAAGGCCGACAGTACTCGAAGTCTCATAGAGCATTTCTTACATGAACAAAAAACTGAGTGGAGTTTTATCCCCCCCAACGCTCCGCATTTCGGTGGGCTATGGGAGGCTGCGGTCAAATCCGTTAAATTTCACCTAGCACGCATAATAGGCAGTGCCCACTTGACTTTCGAGGAAATGCAAACTGTTCTATGTGAAATAGAAGCAATCTTGAATTCGAGACCTATCACTCCATTAAGTTCGGATCCCAATGACATGAATTATCTAAGTCCCGGGCACTTTCTGGTCGGGGCTCCGTTGAATAGTTTTCCTACCTCGGATTTAAATGATATAAATGTAAATAAGTTATTGCGTTGGCAAATAATTGAGCAAATGCGTCAGCACTTTTGGCGTAGATGGAGTCAGGAGTATCTCAACACACTGCAGCAAAGAAACAAATGGCAGACTTCCAAGGGCCAGCAACTGGAAACGGGACAACTCGTCATAATAAAGCAGCAAGCGACAGCTCCCCTGCAATGGCCAATCGGACGCGTCCAGGAAATACACATCGGATCTGATGGTGTAACGCGCTCGGCCACCGTTAAAACCAACAAGGGCTCTTATGTTAGGCCGCTCACCAAATTGGCCATATTACCTCTTTAACTTCCAGATTTTCAATTACTCCAATTTCATTGTACTTTTCTTTTACCGACTTATAATCATTCGCTAATTTTTGTTGTTGTAAATGTTCCTTTGTGTTCAAGTTCACGCGTTAAATCGTTTAATACATTGCGTTTAGATGTAAGAACCGCATATGTGATCCTTTAGTAAGGTTTAATTAGTCATTTATTTTTTAAGCTTGCGACCCTAGAATTAATACAACTTCTCGACCGGTAAATTGACCGCCTATTGAAATTCTTTGAGCATTATAATTCATTTAGCTTAGCACGTTGAAGGCGAACCCTTCAAGGCGGGCGGCGTTGTTTGATATTCTGTCTTCGAACCCCCGCGTCACGCGGTCTTTCTATCGGCGACCAATGCGCTGCGATTGTTCACCGGCCAATCCCGCTCACTCTTGCCACCATTGCGCGACCAATCACATGCGTTCCCTCCAAAACTCTCTCTCTATGCGCGATGCGTGTGTGCAGTATCAGTTTGTTAAGGTCTGTGTTCCGATGTGGACGAATGCAGTCCTCGCGACGGGCAGAATAGCGCTCATCAATATAGTCGTAGAGCGATTATTTAGACTGTTGGTGCGATCGACGAAAGGTGTATAATAAGGGAGTGCAATAAAAGTTGTGCAATTAAACTAAAAGACACGTTGTCTTGACCCGCCGTTCCCGTAGCTAAACCCCGGTGAACACGCGTGGAAGGCTATATCGCCTACAGCCTATCTCTCTCTGCGATTGGAAAGAGAAGGATTTAACAATCGCAAAGATTCTAGTCCGGAAAAAATCGACAAATCCCGTGATATTAGTAAGAACGTAATGCTACATGTGGATGAGGTTGAAGGGCGCGGCCCGCAAGAGCGTCCTAGAGACCCTCAAGGGAGAGTCTGGAAACCCAACGTTCACTTCCTGATTGGTGCAGCCATTTTGCAGCAAAATTTACTAGATGTTACATTTTGGATGAGTTTAGATCAACAACTGAAGTTACGAATCTGTTATTATTCGAGGTTAGAGTAGCATCTTCGCTCAACGTACGCAGACCTGTCCGGAACGAAAATTTTTTTTAAGTTAGGGGAATGTCTGGCCGTATTGTAAACGATGACGGGTTGTTGCGTGCCAGATTGTAATAACAGCTCCAAAAAAGGATTTATAATGAAACGTTTTCCAAAAAATCCTGCAAGAAGAGCGTTGTGGGCAGCATGCATTTCAAGGTTAAACTGGACACCGACTGATAATACATACATATGTGAAGTAAGAAATAAAACATATGTGTATAATATATATTAAAGTAAAAAGTTTAATAAAAATTTTATGTTTATAGGTACATTTTTTAGATGACATGTGGGAAACAACTCGTGTTGATAGTAAAAAAAAATTAAAACTCAATGCAATACCTACTCTTTTCCCAAATTATGTAGTAAAGAGAGAATCTTTAGTAGAGGTTGTAAAACAAATAAAATATTTCTTAAAATACTTTGTATAAATAGAAGTAAAATAATAAATATGATATTTTTTATTTTTAGGAAAAAAGATGAAAATAAAAACAAAAATGAATGCGAAGCTATAGATGTTGCAGATGATGAAAATAAAAACAAAGATGAATACGAAGCTACAAATGTTGCAGAAGATAAAAATGAATACGAAGCTACAAATGTTGCAGAAGATGAAAATGAACACGAAGCTATGAATGTCATAAAAGATGAAAACGAAATATTAACCGTAGCAGTAAGTCAAAATGTCCAAGATGAAAATAATACGAACAGTAATATATTAGTAAAAAAATATCAACGTTTAATAAGAGCACACAAAATTATGAAAAATAAATTTAGGCAACAGCAAACTAAATTTAAAAAATTAGAAAAAAAATTAAAAGATGATAAAAATAGAAAAATGTTAGAAAAAGTGTTTAATAGTGACCAGATTGAATTTCTAGAAAGAGACGGGAGAAAGATTAAAAGCTGGTCTGCTGTTACAATAAAAAAGGCATTGAAGTTAAGATTTACATGTGGAAATAACGGTTACGAAGAACTGATTAAACAGAATATACCATTACCATGTCTTAGAACATTACGAAAAAGATTAGAACATGTACAATTTCATAATAGTATTGATGATAAAATTTTGATTATTTAAAACTGAAAGTAGATGGTTTTAAAGATAATAATGACAAAGAATGCATGCTTACCCTCGATGAAATGGCTATTATGCCAGGAACTTCATATGATGTTTCCAGTCATACCATGATTGGAAATACAACTTTGCCAAATAATACAGGTAATGTTGTACATGCTACGCATGCCTTAGTGTTCATGATTGCTGGTATAAGTAGCCGATGGAAACAAACTGTCGGATATTACTTTACGTCAGATAGCTATGATGGTTCATTATTAAAACCTATTATATTGCAGATAATTAAAAAAGCTCATGCAATTGGTTTGTATATAAATAGTGTCACTTCTGACATGGGACCTGTTAATATGGCGATGTGGAAAGCATTTGATATACATGCTGGCCGACATTCCACATGTAAATTTATTGTCAACATCCTGAAGATCCGCAACGAAAATTATTTTTATTGCAGACGTTCCACATATTTTAAAAAATTTTAAATGTTGCTTAGCAAATAACAAAATTATAGAACTTCCTCTTGAATTTGTAGATAAATATAAACTTCACATCTAATCTTGTTAAATGGGAACATTTTATTCATCTTGTTGCTTTACAAGACAATTTAGATTTTTTGCTAACTCCAAGAATAAATAAAGATGATGTACAACCTAGCGGACATTTTATAAAATGAAAGTATGTAAAGCAAAAAAATCTTCTTAGTAGAGATGTAAGTTCATCGCTTTATTTTTTAGCGAATGAAGAATCAAATTTAGATTTTAATACAACAGCATGTTTTGTTGAAGTCATTTCAAAGTGGTTTGCTCTTATGACTTCACGAAATCCAACATTAGCTTTAAGCAAGTATAATGAAAATAAATATGAGGAATGTCGACCATTTTTATTAGAAGTTGTTAACCTCTTTCAAAATTTAAGAATTGGTGAAAAGGGTCATTACAAACCTGTGCAAACTGGTGTTATAATATCAACAAATTCCATTTTACATTTAACAGATTATTTACTTAGTGATAGAGCATACAAATTTGTTTTAACAGGTAGATTTTCTCAAGACTGTTTGGAAAATTTATTTCAGTTATACGTTCGAAAAATGTTATTCCCACTGCACTTTAGTTTAAAGACAACTTAAAACTTATTTCAACATCTCAGTATATTAAGACAGTAAAGAAAAGTAATTATGATCAAGATGACAGTCATATGATTACAGAATTTTTAAATAATTCTAATTCTACAAAAAAAACAAAGTATTAGTGAAGAATGTAATGATAATGAGTTATTTTCACCAATTCCACATAGTAATACTATTGTGTTTAATAATATTGAACTGAATGTACTGTACAATATAGCAGGATATATAATTGCAAATATAAAAAAAAAATATGACTCATTGTGATAACTGTATATCATCTGTTGGATCAAAAAAAGTACAAAATGTTAAATATAATAATTTAGTTTTACTTAGGCGTTACAAGATAGAAACACTGTTTTTTGTCAAACCGAATATATTTGATTTTTTTGTGAAAATGGAAACAATTTTTAGAAATTGTTTTCCTCACATTAAAAATAAAAACAAAATTTAAAACAATATTTTATTACTCAATTTTCTCAAATAGATTGCAATATTTTAGATTGTCATAATTAAAATACAAAAATTATATTTAAGTACACTATATTTAGGTTGCGAATAGCGAACAAAAAAAAAGTATTAAAAAGGCGATCATACAATAGCAAGACAATGGCAATGCATTGTAATCTTAAATAAATAATACAATTCCATTGTATCACTTGATTTTATTATTTCAAAATTTCCTATAAAAGTTACTAGTTGCTGCAAAATGGCGGACGTTTTCCAGACTCTCCCTTGAGGGTCTCTAGAGCGTCCTAGCGATGATGACGCCGCCTGCGAGCCACCGCAGGAAGTAATGCTTCGGACGACGCATGCGCCTCGCGCAAGAGACCGAGCGAAAGCCACACAACGGGTGTCCCAGAAAAACAGATCGATGATAAAAAAATTTTACGATGAAAAGGAAATGCACGAACAACAAGGAGAATCAGAAAATGAGTATATGGAAATAGCACCACAAGCGATAGTTATTAAGCACATACTAATGATGAAATAAAAGCTGACGTTCATGCACCACCTTCACATATACGAATAATGCCAAAATCAAAAGTCAAAATTGATAAGAAATACCCAAATTACCAGATGACATGACGCTATTGAAGTAATAGAAGAAAATATACCATTAGACAAACGAGAATTAGAAGCAATGGAAGTAGATACTGATAGTGAAATAGATTATAAAATAAATAAAAGGCCATTAGGATATCGTGAACAAAAACGCCAAGTGATGATTCAACAGACGAAAGCAATATGAATAGAATATTTTCACCTCCTTCATATAAAGCAGTTCCTAAACTTTTACAAATAAGCAATAAAAAACCTGTAAAAATAAAGAACGCTACTCCTAATAAAAAATCGTTAAATAAAAAATTTTTAAACAAAAAATTAAATAAGAAATAAATAAGAAATCTAATTTAAAGAAACGAACACCGCCGAGAGAATTACTGAGACCAAGAATAGAGAAATGGAAGTTACTTCCGTTAACATTATAAATTCTCGAGATCACATATGGATGAAAAATGATATATTATATATATCTGATATACATAATATATTTTGTAATACTTCAGATTAGCTACCCCAGCACAGAGAAATTAATGAAACTAGGCTTATTCGACGCGGTTTTGGACGAAACGAAAGAATCTGGCAGAAAAAGGTGTCGCTCTGCCCCGCGAAGCGAGATATTAATCGTTAAAGTTAAAGACAGCATATTAGGTTATGATTCCTGTCATACCGACGAGATGTAGCGACTACGGACATGCCCCGCGGTCACATACGCATGCTCCGTGGCCGCACGCGCATGCAAAAGTGCGCGAATTTGAAACTAGTGCGCGAAATGGAACTACAATGAAACAAATGAAGCGCATTAAAATCATACGTGAAGTCTGTGACGTCCTGGTGATGCGAGGCTGCTCGATCCTGCAGAACGTCTCCGTTGATGGGTCTTCTTCTGCGGTTAAGGAAGTAAAACCCAGGATAATTAACTGTCCTCAGCGATGTAGATTATAGCTCCTCGGATCCGTTGAAGGTAGGTATTCAAGAATTTTATTTTTCTTTTGATGTAAAAGATCGTATTTATTGTAGAACTTCATCAAGATACAAGTGTCTTATGTGGGAACAAGTATAAGATATGTGACTGTTTTTGGTTCGCTCCACTCTCTCTAGTTGTGGAGCCGAAGGATTTTATACGAAAAAGCGCTACGATAGTGAAAGGTTTCCTTTTTTATGCACTTCTAAAAGCAGTGGTGGAAGGTGGCCTCATTTTGTACAGTGAGTCATCGGTGAAACGGCCATAGCTCGCTTTGGCTTCGGATGGCCATATATGGTCATGTTCTTACGGGCAGTCTATTTTTACTCCAGTGAGTCATATGGTGACTCATGGATCGGGTCTACTTCTATTCTACTGGTTTTGCGACGAGAGCGATACTTCCTTTTAGTATAGAATTTTATTATGGCTTTTATCGTAAAAGAATATAAGAAATCTATTAATTCGATTTTGAAATATGTAAATATATGTTAAAATTATTTAATTTTCTTTAGACATACTTTACATATGGTAAAATAATTCAACAATACAATTAAAAAGTCGTTATTAGCATGTCTAAACCATGAAAGCATTGCTCTCCTTGTCTAACGGCTACTACGGTATACAACGTCTTTCTCTCTCTCCCTATGGATGGTACAGTCGCGGACAGAAAGGTTGTCCGAGTTTCGTGATAGGTTTTGGAACGCACTCTAACCTGTGAGCGATGATAGCCCCTGCTGTCGGACTTGCGCAGCGACGCATTATTCGAGCATACAAATCATGTATACGAGGTGTCAAATAAGTAAGAATGGCACCCAGCAAACGAAAAAAGATTGAAAAGAATTAAAACGGGATTGCCAGGAATTCAATTAAGGACTTTCCGAATTCCATTTCTGTCCAAAAAAGGGATTGAAATAGTTTCAATATAATGGAATTCCTTATTTTGGAAAGAATTTGTCTTTTTTGAATCCAATCCAATTCCGAACACAAAAATATTATACCACTGAATGCCAGGTTAGGGATTGGAAAGTTTCGTGATGAATTCTATTGAATACCATTAATTCCGTTAACGAAATGAATACCACTGAATGCCAGGTTAGGGATTGGAAAGTTTCGTGATAAATTCCATTGAATACCATTGATTCCGTTAACGAAATGATATCATTGAATGCCAAACTAGGAATTAAAAATTTCCGTATTGAATTCCATTGAATTCCGTCTATTCTGACAATAAAATGAATACCATTGAATGCCAGGATAGGGATGAAAAGGTCCGTGTTGAACTCTGTGGCGGTACGCGCCAACAATAGTACACGCCCGCGCGGTATCTGATTACCGGCAATTCGCGTCGACGCCGCTAGGCGTAGCATCGCCGGGGATCTTCTCGAGTTCAAAGTTTCGTCTCGCCCGCGATGTAAAGGGACCCCCCCTACGGTGCCTGACAGATCTTACAAATCTCATTTTCGGGCTAACTGCCGTCGGCAGTAGTGCGTGTAATGCCCTTAGGGCATACACAAGAGCTCACCGACGAACAACGGCGCTTGGTCGCCCAACGAAGGCGCGAGACGTTTCCTAAACCATCTAATGCATGCAACTCATAACCTTTACGGATTCCATAGGATTGGATGGAATGTTTAAAATTTCTTTTTGGATTCCATGGAATTGGGCATCTCATTTCGAATCCCATCTAATTTCATTCTAATCCGCCAAAAAAGGGATTCAAAGGTATTAAAAAATTTAATACTTTTAATCCTTTTGCGTTTGCTGGGCAGCTAGCAAGAAAGGGAAATTAATATATAATACATAAGGAAAATAAATAGATTAAAGTAAATGTAATACAAGTATAAAAGAGAGAAATTATAGAAAATTTTCTTTCTAATGTATTACGACAAATAAAAAATATTATAAATAATTGTATTATCTATAAATTATTATCAAATTATTATAAATTATTATAAGTATTTTATAAACGTAAGTATATTAATATGTATTTATTATGTTATCTTTATATTTTTCAGATAATCGGACGTTGCATTAAAATAATCAGCTTCACGCGAGTCGTCAATGGAATTACACGAGAATGACAGGTAGCAAGAATAAGGTAAGATATATCTATTAATTAAATTAATATATATGTCATAGTCAAAGCGCGAAACGCAGGCATTCTAGGATTGACTAGTCAATCCTCAAGAACGACCAAACGTCTAAGTTCAAAGCCCGAAATAAGTTTTGCGTTTTGGCTTTTGACTAGTCAATCCTAGGAATAACTAATACGGCTAGTCAAAGTTAGAAACTAAAGAAAAATCACTCGGACTTTGACCAGTCAATCCTAGGTGTGGCTTAAGGGAGTAGACCAGTGGGACGGGCGTTTTTTCAGGGTAATTTTCAGGAATTAATTTTTAACAAAAATATTTATGAAAACAAAAACAGTAATTTTTTTGTGTATATTTTGGTGTACAAATTAGAAAACCAGTGTCCAATTTTTTTTTTCGTGTAAAAAAAAAATTCCTGAATTTTGACTGCAATTTTTAAGCCTAAATTACATGTTATTATTATTAATAATTATTGAACAAAACATAATATTGAGAAAATCGTCCGTCAGCCAAAAGACACTAGTCCTTAGAATAAGTGTACCAAATTTCAAGTCGATTCGTTAATTATATCTCGAGATATCGTGTACACCGTTTTGAAAAACATAGTTTTGAGAAAAACGCGTTTAGTTTTGGTACTGGCGTTTTGGTTTTTTTAGTGAAAAAATGTATTTAAGCTTCTTACCCTTAATCTGCCATTCTTGCCTCATAAAGGGGACCTTCCTTTTCATAAAAATCTTCTTCAAGAGCCGATCTCATCGCTCTTCTTTCGACTCTTCCCTCTTTTGAGGCCTCGAATAATCGCACGCGCTTGAATAATAGCTCGAAATTTCAATGAAAACGACTTCGGGCGGGTATGAGACTTTTTGTCCCTTATTCTAGAGGATTCAAAGAATTTTTTAAGCCAATAAAAAAATTTGATTTTTTGAAAATTTTGCACTGGTCTACCACCTTAATTCGGACTGTGTTACTGTTAACAAATAAAATCAAGTTTTTTTTTATTAATTAAGTTTTTATTGTTAACATAATATAGCTTTTTATTTACTTTTTTACTCTTATACATAGTTTTTTCTCCTTAAGTTTAAAAATGTAGCTTTGGTAAAATATTGGTTTAAAGCGCTTTAAACAGTTAAATACATCACTTATTGTTAGCTTTCAATGATGAATATATCTTATATAATATATCAAAGTACATACGTAGGCGGGAGGGCTTTGCTCCTCTGCACCCCCCCCCCATGCATGTTAGGGATGGGCGATACTGTATCGATATTTTGAATATCGATACTTTTGGGCTGTAATATCGATATTTTGTATCGATATTTTACATTTCGATATTAGCCTGTATCGATATTCGAACATGAATATCGAACTTTCGATACAATCCATAATTCGACGGATATATCTTCCTCGCCTGATCGTGAGTGTATACCGTCAATTGCGCACGCAGCAGCTACTTGGCATGTGATAGTTGTGATTGGTTACCAATTACGTGTCTAGCACGGGTTGCAACTACTCTGACCGCGACTGTACATTGTCAATTTGTCAACTTTCTATTTAATCATTTACAGGAACATGTACCTTCTTTTGTTCTCTGTTTGCGTGAATTTTGTATCCAAATTTATTACAATTAGCATAAAACTACTTGTCGCATATGTATCTGTCATAATTGATTTCTCCTTTTCAAACAATAACTTGATCTCCATGCCGTTTGCAATACTGTGACTTTATATTTAAGATAATTAGTGTATATTAATAGTGTATTTCTGTAACTTTTTTTATCATTATAACACATATGTAAATAAC
>NC_092367.1:10226494-10422692 GCF_030848805.1 Temnothorax longispinosus | reverse complement strand
CAGGACGTCACAGTCGTGGAAGAGGAAGCTCACATAGCGCACCGCACAGGGAAAAACAAAACTAAAATACACTAGATATATCCACGCGACTTAAACTACGAACTAAACTTATATCGCTTCTTACTAGTTGTTGCTAGATTACCAACATATAGCTTATGCATCAAGAGTTTTAAACGACGCAGAAACAAGATATACTTCTACAGAAAGAGAATTATTAGCTTTGGTTTACGCTGTGAAACATTTTTGACCTTATGTATATGGACGTAAATTTACACTAGTAATGGATCATAAACCATTAGAATGGCTAAATTCAGTATCCGATCTTACGTCTCGATTAATGAGATAGAGACTAAAATTAGCGGAATACAATTATCAAACAAAATATGAACCAGGAAAAAGGATAAAAATCCTGACGCTTTGTCCAGAAATTCTATCGAAGAAATTAAAACACGTATATCTTTTACATGCAAAACGAGCACTATCATCTTCAAGTGAAGCCTCAGTAGGGCAGAAACATAAAAAACAAAAAACATTTCACCCAAGTTTTAAGAGAGCACTGGAAAGTGAAGGATCAGGAAATCCAGCGCCGCATAAAAAGAACAGACCTGGCGAATTATCTCCTTATATAGATTCGGATAGCGAAGAAGAAATATCACCAAGAAGTAAATTTTTAAAGGCTTTAAACGACAGCAGTGATAGCGGTACAGTTTCATATTATGAAACCGATTACGATACCAATGATCCAGAAATATGTCAAAAAGGTGAAAAGAGAAAACATGAAAGTAGCTCTTCTACTCATGTAAGACGCGGAAAACGAAGCATAAGAGAACAAAGAAACATCGCAAAGATTCTAGTCCGGAAAAAATCGACAAATCCCGTGATATTAGTAAGAACGTAATGCTACATGTGGATGAGGTTGAAGGGCGCGGCCCGCAAGAGCGTCCTAGAGACCCTCAAGGGAGAGTCTGGAAACCCAACGTTCACTTCCTGATTGGTGCAGCCATTTTGCAGCAAAATTTACTAGATGTTACATTTTGGATGAGTTTAGATCATCAACTGAAGTTACGAATCTGTTATTATTCGAGGTTAGAGTAGCATCTTCGCTCAACGTGCGCAGACCTGTCCGGAACGAAAATCTTTTTAAGTTAGGGGAATGTCTGGCCGTATTGTAAACGATGACGGGTTGTTGCGTGCCAGATTGTAATAACAGCTCCAAAAAAGGATTTATAATGAAACGTTTCCAAAAATCCTGCAAGAAGAGCGTTGTGGGCAGCATGCATTTCAAGGTTAAACTGGACACCGACTGATAATACATACATATGTGAAGTAAGAAATAAAACATATGTGTATAATATATATTAAAGTAAAAAGTTTAATAAAAATTTATGTTTATAGGTACATTTTTTAGATGACATGTGGGAAACAACTCGTGTTGATAGTAAAAAAAAAATTAAAACTCAATGCAATACCTACTCTTTTCCCAAATTATGTAGTAAAGAGAGAATCTTTAGTAGAGGTTGTAAAACAAATAAAATATTTCTTAAAATACTTTGTATAAATAGAAGTAAAATAATAAATATGATATTTTTTATTTTTTAGGAAAAAGATGAAAATAAAAACAAAAATGAATGCGAAGCTATAGATGTTGCAGATGATGAAAATAAAAACAAAGATGAATACGAAGCTACAAATGTTGCAGAAGATAAAAATGAATACGAAGCTACAAATGTTGCAGAAGATGAAAATGAACACGAAGCTATGAATGTCATAAAAGATGAAAACGAAATATTAACCGTAGCAGTAAGTCAAAATGTCCAAGATGAAAATAATACGAACAGTAATATATTAGTAAAAAAATATCAACGTTTAATAAGAGCACACAAAATTATGAAAAATAAATTTAGGCAACAGCAAACTAAATTTAAAAAATTAGAAAAAAATTAAAAGATGATAAGAATAGAAAAATGTTAGAAAAAGTGTTTAATAGTGACCAGATTGAATTTCTAGAAAGAGACGGGAGAAAGATTAAAGCTGGTCTGCTGTTACAATAAAAAAGGCATTGAAGTTAAGATTTACATGTGGAAATAACGGTTACGAAGAACTGATTAAACAGAATATACCATTACCATGTCTTAGAACATTACGAAAAAGATTAGAACATGTACAATTTCATAATAGTATTGATGATAAAATTTTTGATTATTTAAAACTGAAAGTAGATGGTTTTAAAGATAATAATGACAAAGAATGCATGCTTACCCTCGATGAAATGGCTATTATGCCAGGAACTTCATATGATGTTTCCAGTCATACCATGATTGGAAATACAACTTTGCCAAATAATACAGGTAATGTTGTACATGCTACGCATGCCTTAGTGTTCATGATTGCTGGTATAAGTAGCCGATGGAAACAAACTGTCGGATATTACTTTACGTCAGATAGCTATGATGGTTCATTATTAAAACCTATTATATTGCAGATAATTAAAAAAGCTCATGCAATTGGTTTGTATATAAATAGTATCACTTCTGACATGGGACCTGTTAATATGGCGATGTGGAAAGCATTTGATATACATGCTGGCCGACATTCCACATGTAAATTTTATTGTCAACATCCTGAAGATCCGCAACGAAAATATTTTTTATTGCAGACGTTCCACATATTTTAAAAAATTTTAAATGTTGCTTAGCAAATAACAAAATTATAGAACTTCCTCTTGAATTTGTAGATAAATATAAACTTACATCTAATCTTGTTAAATGGGAACATTTTATTCATCTTGTTGCTTTACAAGACAATTTAGATTTTTTGCTAACTCCAAGAATAAATAAAGATGATGTACAACCTAGCGGACATTTTAATAAAATGAAAGTATGTAAAGCAAAAAATCTTCTTAGTAGAGATGTAAGTTCATCGCTTTATTTTTAGCGAATGAAGAATCAAATTTAGATTTTAATACAACAGCATGTTTTGTTGAAGTCATTTCAAAGTGGTTTGCTCTTATGACTTCACGAAATCCAACATTAGCTTTAAGCAAGTATAATGAAAATAAATATGAGGAATGTCGACCATTTTTATTAGAAGTTGTTAACCTCTTTCAAAATTTAAGAATTGGTGAAAAGGGTCATTACAAACCTGTGCAAACTGGTGTTATAATATCAACAAATTCCATTTTACATTTAACAGATTATTTACTTAGTGATAGAGCATACAAATTTGTTTTAACAGGTAGATTTTCTCAAGACTGTTTGGAAAATTTATTTTCAGTTATACGTTCGAAAATGTTATTCCCACTGCACTTTAGTTTAAAGACAACTTAAAACTTATTTCAACATCTCAGTATATTAAGACAGTAAAGAAAAGTAATTATGATCAAGATGACAGTCATATGATTACAGAATTTTTAAATAATTCTAATTCTACAAAAAAACAAAGTATTAGTGAAGAATGTAATGATAATGAGTTATTTTCACCAATTCCACATAGTAATACTATTGTGTTTAATAATATTGAACTGAATGTACTGTACAATATAGCAGGATATATAATTGCAAATATAAAAAAAAATATGACTCATTGTGATAACTGTATATCATCTGTTGGATCAAAAAAAGTACAAATGTTAAATATAATAATTTAGTTTTACTTAGGCGTTACAAGATAGAAACACTGTTTTTTGTCAAACCGAATATATTTGATTTTTTTGTGAAAATGGAAACAATTTTTAGAAATTGTTTTCCTCACATTAAAAATAAAAACAAAAATTTAAAACAATATTTATTACTCAATTTTCTCAAATAGATTGCAATATTTTAGATTGTCATAATTTAAAATACAAAATTATATTTAAGTACACTATATTTAGGTTGCGAATAGCGAACAAAAAAAAAGTATTAAAAAGGCGATCATACAATAGCAAGACAATGGCAATGCATTGTAATCTTAAATAAATAATACAATTCCATTGTATCACTTGATTTTTATTATTTCAAAATTTCCTATAAAAGTTACTAGTTGCTGCAAAATGGCGGACGTTTTCCAGACTCTCCCTTGAGGGTCTCTAGAGCATCCTAGCGATGATGACGCCGCCTGCGAGCCACCGCAGGAAGTAAATGCTTCGGACGACGCATGCGCCTCGCGCAAGAGACCGAGCGAAAGCCACACAACGGGTGTCCCAGAAAAACAGATCGATGATAAAAAATTTTACGATGAAAAGGAAATGCACGAACAACAAGGAGAATCAGAAAATGAGTATATGGAAATAGCACCACAAGCGATAGTTATTAAGCACATACTAATGATGAAATAAAAGCTGACGTTCATGCACCACCTTCACATATACGAATAATGCCAAAATCAAAAGTCAAAATTGATAAGAAATTACCCAAATTACCAGATGACATTGACGCTATTGAAGTAATAGAAGAAAATTATACCATTAGACAAACGAGAATTAGAAGCAATGGAAGTAGATACTGATAGTGAAATGGATTATAAATAAATAAAAGGCCATTAGGATATCGTGAACAAAAAACGCCAAGTAATGATTCAACAGACGAAAGCAATATGAATAGAATATTTTCACCTCCTTCATATAAAGCAGTTCCTAAACTTTTACAAATAAGCAATAAAAAACCTGTAAAAATAAAGAACGCTACTCCTAATAAAAAATCGTTAAATAAAAAATTTTTAAACAAAAAATTAAAAAAATAAGAAATCTAATTTAAAGAAACGAACACCGCCGAGAGAATTACTGAGACCAAGAATAAGAGAAATGGAAGTTACTTCCGTTAACATTATAAATTCTCGAGATCACATATGGATGAAAAATGATATATTATATATCTGATATACATAATATATTTTGTAATACTTCAGATTAGCTACCCCAGCACAGAGAAATTAATGAAACTAGGCTTATTCGACGCGGTTTTGGACGAAACGAAAGAATCTGGCAGAAAAAGGTGTCGCTCTGCCCCGCGAAGCGAGATATTAATCGTTAAAGTTAAAGACAGCATATTAGGTTATGATTCCTGTCATACCGACGAGATGTAGCGACTACGGACATGCCCCGCGGTCACATACGCATGCTCCGTGGCCGCACGCGCATGCAAAAGTGCGCGAATTTGAAACTAGTGCGCGAAATGAGAACTACAATGAAACAATGAAGCGCATTAAAATCATACGTGAAGTCTGTGACGTCCTGGTGATGCGAGGCTGCTCGATCCTGCAGAACGTCTCCGTTGATGGGTCTTCTTCTGCGGTTAAGGAAGTAAAAACCCCAGGATAATTAACTGTCCTCAGCGATGTAGATTATAGCTCCTCGGATCCGTTGAAGGTAGGTATTCAAGATTTTTATTTTTCTTTGATGTAAAAGTATCGTATTTATTGTAGAACTTCATCAAGATACAAGTGTCTTATGTGGAACAAGTATAAGATATGTGACTTTTTTTGGTTCGCTCCACTCTCTCTAGTTGTGGAGCCGAAGGATTTTATACGAAAAAGCGCTACCGATAGTGAAAGGTTTCCTTTTTTATGCACTTCTAAAAGCAGTGGTGGGAGGTGGCCTCATTTTTGTACAGTGAGTCATCGGTGAAACGGCCATAGCTCGCTTTGGCTTCGGATGGCCATATATGGTCATGTTCTACGGGCAGTCTATTTTTACTCCAGTGAGTCATATGGTGACTCATGGATCCGGGTTCTACTTCTATTCTACTGGTTTTGCGACGAGAGCGATACTTCCTTTTAGTATAGAATTTTATTATGGCTTTTATCGTAAAAGAATATAAGAAATCTATTATTCGATTTTGAAATATGTAAATATATGTTAATATTATTTAATTTTCTTTAGACATACTTTACATATGGTAAAAAATATTTTAACAATATTATTTTTCAACAATACAATTAAAGTCGTTATTAGCATGTCTAAACCATGAAAGCATTGCTCTCCTTGTCTAACGGCTACTACGGTATACACGTCTTTCTCTCTCTCTCCTATGGATGTACAGTCGCGGACAGAAAGTCCGAGTTTTCGTGATAGGTTTTGGAACACACTCTAACCTATGAGCGATGATAGCCCCTGCTGTCGGACTTGCGCAGCGACGCATTATTCGAGCATACAAATCATGTATACGAGGTGTCAAATAAGTAAGAATGGCACCCAGCAAACGAAAAAAGATTGAAAAGAATTAAAACGGGATTGCCAGGAATTCAATTAAGGACTTTCCGAATTCCATTCTGTCCAAAAAAGGATTGAAATAGTTTCAATATCATGGAATTCCTTATTTTGGAAAGAATTTGTCTTTTTTGAATCCCATCCAATTCCGACACAAAAATATTATACCACTGAATGCCAGGTTAGGGATTAGAAAGTTTCGTGATGAATTCTATTGAATACCATTAATTCCGTTAACGAAATGAATACCACTGAATGCCAGGTTAGGGATTGGAAAGTTTCGTGATAAAATTCCATTGAATACCATTGATTCCGTTAACGAAATGAATATCATTGAATGCCAAACTAGGAATTAAAAATTTCCGTATTGAATTCCATTGAATTCCGTCTATTCTGACAATAAAATGAATACCATTGAATGCCAGGATAGGGATTGAAAAGTGTCCGTGTTGAACTCTGTGGCGGTACGCGCCAACAATAGTACACGCCCGCGCGGTATCTGCATTACCGGCAATTCGCGTCGACGCCGCTAGGCGTCGCATCGCCGGGGCATCTTCTCGAGTTCAAAGTTTCGTCTCGACCGCTATGTAAAGGGACCCTCTACGGTGCCTGACAGATCTTACAAATCTCATTTTCGGGCTAACTGCCCGTCGGCAGTAGTGGTGTAATGCCCTTAGGCATACACAAGAGCTCACCGACGAACACGGCGCTTGGTCGCCCAACGAAGGCGCGAGACGTTTCCTAAACCATCTAATGCCATGCAACTCCATAACCTTTACGGATTCCATAGGATTGGATGGAATTTAAAATTTCTTTTTTGGATTCCATGGAATTGGGCCATCTCATTTCGAATCCCATCTAATTTCATCTAATCCGCCAAAAAAGGGATTCAAAGGTATTAAAAAATTTTAATATCTTTTAATCCTTTGCGTTTGCTGGGCAGCTAGCAAGAAAGGTAAATTAATATATAATACATAAGGAAAATAAATAGATTAAAGTAAATGTAATACAAGTATAAAAGAGAGAAATTACAGAAAATCATTTTAATGTATTACGACAAATAAAAAATTATTATAAATAATTGTATTATCTATAAATTATTATTAAATTATTATAAGTATTTTATAAACGTAAGTATATTAATATGTATTTTATTATGTTATCTTTATATTTTATAGATAATCGGACGTTGCATTAAAATAATCAGCTTCACACGAGTTGTCAATGGAATTACACGAGAATGGCAGGTAACAAGAATAAAGGTAAGATATATCTATTAATTAAATTAATATATATGTCATAGTCAAAGCGCGAAACGCAGGCATTCCTAGGATTGACTAGTCAATCCTCAAGAACGACCAAACGTCTAAGTCAAAGCCCGAAATAAGTTTTGCGTTTTGGCTTTTGACTAGTCAACCTAGGAATAACTAATACGGCTAGTCAAAGTTAGAAACTAAAGAAAAATCACTTCGGACTTTGACCAGTCAATCCTAGGTGTGGCTTAAGGGAGTAGACCAGTGTGACGGGCGTTTTTTCAGGGTAATTTTCAGGAATTAATTTTTAAAACAAAATATTTATGAAACACCAGTAATTTTTTTTTATTATTTTGTGTACACATTAAAGAACGTGTCCAAATATATATATATATATATAAATATATAAATATATATATCTATCTTATATAAATATAATACACATATAAATAAATACATAAATAAATACCATAAATAAATTGGTGTACACGATTTTTGTCTTCTGAAACAAAAATAAAAAATATTCTCATTATCTGTACTGTATTGGCTTTCGGCTGACGAAGCATTTTTTTTCATTTTTAGCGACGAGAAAAAAATTCCTGAATTTTGACTGCAATTTTTAAGCCTAAATTACATGTTATTATTATTAATAATTATTGAACAAAACATAATATTGAGAAAATCGTCCGTCAGCCAAAAGACACTAGTCCTTAGAATAAGTGTACCAAATTTCAAGTCGATTCGTTAATTATATCTCGAGATATCGTGTACACCGTTTTGAAAAACATAGTTTTGAGAAAAACGCGTTTAGTTTTGGTACTGGCGTTTTGGTTTTTTTAGTGAAAAAATGTATTTAAGCTTCTTACCCTTAATCTGCCATTCTTGCCTCATAAAGGGGACCTTCCTTTTCATAAAAATCTTCTTCAAGAGCCGATCTCATCGCTCTTCTTTCGACTCTTCCCTCTTTTGAGGCCTCGAATAATCGCACGCGCTGAATAATAGCTCGAAATTTCAATGAAAACGACTTCGGGCGGGTATGAGACTTTTTGTCCCTTATTCTAGAGGATTCAAAGGATTTTTTAAACCAATAAAAAAATTTGATTTTTTGAAAATTTTGCACTGGTCTACCACCTTAATTCGGACTGTGTTACTGTTAACAAATAAAATCAAGTTTTTTTTTATTAAATTAAGTTTTTATTGTTAACATAATATAGCTTTTTATTTATTTTTTTACTCTTATACATAGTTTTTTCTCCTTAAGTTTAAAAATGTAGCTTTGGTAAAATATTGGTTTAAAGCGCTTTAAACAGTTAAATACATCACTTATTGTTAGCTTTCAATGATGAATATATCTTATATAATATATCAAAGTACATACGTAGGCGGGAGGGCTTTGCTCCTCTGCACCCCCCCCCCATGCATGTTAGGGATGGGCGATACTGTATCGATATTTTGAATATCGATACTTTTGGGCTGTAATATCGATATTTTGTATCGATATTTTACATTTCGATATTAGCCTGTATCGATATTCGAACATGAATATCGAACTTTCGATACAATCCATAATTCGACGGATATATCTTCCTCGCCTGATCGTGAGTGTATACCGTCAATTGCGCACGCAGCAGCTACTTGGCATGTGATAGTTGTGATTGGTTACCAATTACGTGTCTAGCACGGGTTGCAACTACTCTGACCGCGACTGTACATTGTCAATTTGTCAACTTTCTATTTAATCATTTACAGGAACATGTACCTTCTTTGTTCTCTGTTTGCGTGAATTTTGTATCCAAATTTATTACAATTAGCATAAAACTACTTGTCGCATATGTATCTGTCATAATTGATTTCTCCTTTTCAAACAATAACTTGATCTCCATGCCGTTTGCAATACTGTGACTTTATATTTAAGATAATTAGTGTATATTAATAGTGTATTTCTGTAACTTTTTTTATCATTATAACACATATGTAAATAACTAATCGAAGAAAACGAACTTAACAATGACGACGCATTAGCGGGCTGCTTTTGTGTTCTCAAAATTAAATTAAAATATAACTAATAATAGAGGTATCGACAGTATCGATACTGTTAAATATCGATATTTTTCGCCCGATAATTCTAGTGTATCGATATTCTTATTTATGATACGTATCGATACGAAATATCGATATTTCTCTTGTATTGCCCATCCCTAGAACGTACCCAAACCTTTACAATTGCTCGCGCTTCCTATCCCTGCCTGTCCTCTCTCTCTCGCTCTCCCGCTCTCTCGCTCGCTCTCCCGCGCCTCAATCGTTTCTCACTTAATCGCTCTTATATTTATATCTTATATCTAACTTAATTCTAACTTATTTCTAAAGTTGGACTTCCGTTTCCTTTGCTTCCTTCCTTTCATATTTTTCTCTCATACGTCTCAATCACACTGCTCTCTCATCCATCACTTCCCTTCTCCTCCCTCCCTCTTGTCGCATTTCCTCTATTGCTTTCATCCATTCCTCTCTCTCTCCTCCCTCTCCTAGTAAATTCTCCACCACATCCTGCCACCCCTCTCCATCCCATTTCTCCCATCTCGTACATTCCTCCCATATGTGTTCCCAAGTTTCCTCTTCCCTCTCGCATATCCTACACCTTCTATTCTCCTCTTTTTCCCAATGCAGCCCTTCCCTAATTTCATTACCGAGTTTGAACCTCGCGACCCTACTCCACCTTTCTTCCTCCCAGTTTTTCTCTAAGTATCCTGGCATCCCGTCCTTCCTTATAAATTTATACCACCGGTTGTATTTCGAGTCTACGATCTTTTCCATACTGTCTTGTTTTTGCTTCGCCTTCTCTCTGCTCTCCAGATTTTCAACTTCTAACTCTTCCTCCTCTTCAACTCTCACCCCCAGCTCTTCCAGATAACTTTTTCTTTCTTGTTCCCACTTTCCTATTATCTTCCCCTTCTTCCATCTCTCTTTCATTTCCTCTAGGCATTTCCTCGCTATTCCCCCTCCGTTACCTTCCTCTAATTTCTTTTCGAACTTTCAAGCTCTCTTGCTTGCTCTGCCTCTCATCTTCTCTCTCTCCACTTCATCTCTCACCATATATCCGGGTGTCCTCCAGTTTAGCCCAAATATCCATCTGATATATCTCTCATGTATACTTTCTACCTCCACCCTTTCCTTCCACCCCCACACTTCTGCCCCGTATCCCATCACTGTCCATATCAGAGTATCATACAACCAGATCCTTCTTCTCCAATCCTTTTTCCACATTCTTTTCCCTATCCCCCACACTTCCCTCATTACTCTCGCCGCCTTCTTTCTTCTCTCTCTGATATGCGCCTCTTGTCCCCCATTTTCCTTCAGCGTATATCCAAGATATTTAAATTCCTTGACTTCTTCTAGTTTCTTTCCTTTCCATCTCCAATCATACTTCCTTTTCCTTCCTCCTCCCTTTCTGAATCTCATTATTTTTTATTTCTCTATGCTCAATATTAGTCCCTTCTTGTCCAGGTATCCCTCTAGCCTGCTTATCATCGATCTCATGTCCTGTTCCTCTTCTGCCATCAGTGCTATATCATCCGCATACATTAACGTGTAAATCTTTCCTCCTCTCAGCTTCACACCTCCCCATCCTCTTTTCTTCATGTAATTTTCCAAGTCCGCGATCAATATGTTAAAAAGTATCGGGCTCAATGGGCACCCTTGTCTCACGCCCTTCGCCATTCAGAATGCACCTCCACACTCTCTTCCTATTCTTACCCTACTCTTCGTTTCTCTCAATACCTCTTTAACCCTGTCTATTAAACTCTGCGTTGCTCCTCTCTCTATCATCGCCCTAATTAGTACTTCCTTGTCCACTGAGTCGAAGGCCGCCTTCAAATCTATGAAAAATACTGTCATCTTTCCTTTCTCCTTACCCAATTGTCTATTTACCAGATAATTCAGCTCAAATATCTGGTCCATCGTCCTCATCCTTTTTCTGAATCTTGCCTGGTTATCTGGAATCAAATTCTTTGTCTCGACCTCCTTCCTTAACCTTTCTGCCAGTATCGCTATGTATATCTTGTACGTTGATGACATTATTGTTATTCCTCTATAATCCTTCACCCCTCGTCTTTCTCCTTTTTTTATTATTGGGACTATTTCTTCTTCCTTCCATTGTTCCGGCCAGCCTTCCCCTCTCCAAACTTTTTTACAAATTTCCCATATCCATTTCTCCATTTCTTCTCCTCCAAATTTCCACGCCTCGTTCGGTATCCCGTCATTTCCTATTGCCTTTCCTGCTTTTAACTTCTTTATTACATTTTTTACCTCCTCCAACTCTATATCCTCTTCTTTTTGTCTGTTCCCTCCCCCTTCTTCTTTCACTACCCTATTCTCCATCCCACCCATTAGCTCCATGAAGTACTCCTTCCATTCTTCCATCTTTATCTCATTTATCCTCTTCCTTCTTTTTCATACTCTGCCTATCAACTCCCATACCTTTCCTTCCGTTTTCGCTTCCCCTATTTCTTTATCATCCTTTCCTTCTCCTCTTTCTTCTTTCTTTTACACATTTCTCTGTACTCCTTTTTCTCTTCTCTGTACCTTTCCACTTCTCCCTCTTCCTTTCCTCTATTTTCTCAGCTCTTTCCTCACCTCTCTTTTCTTTTCCTTACATTCTTTGTCCCACCATCCTCTTCCATTCTTCTTATCCCTTCTCCCCCCCTCATTTTTGTTCTCCTCTATTACTTTTCTTATCCTTGAAATTCCTACTTCTATCTCCTCTTGTATTTCTCCTTTTTCTCCCTCTATCGTTCTTAATCTCTCTTTAATTGCGTTCTTCCCCCCTCGCTCCATATTCCTCTTCTTCTTACTCTTTCTCCTTCTCTTTTTCTCTGATTTTTCTCAAGTTTACCCCTCATCCATATTGTTACTGGGTGGTGATCTGAGTCCATTCTTTCTCCTACCTCCAATCTTTCCACTCTTTCTTTAACCTCCTCCTCCCCTATCACGTAGTCTATAACTGTCTCGCCTCTCCCTCCTGTGTACGTAAATTCACCTTCCTCATCTCCCTTCACGCCTCCATTTAGTATCATCCAACCTCTTTCCTCTATGAATTCCAATAGCTTTCTTCCGTCCCTATTTATTTTCTTGTCTTTTGATCTTCTCTCTCCACTTTCCACTCATTCCTCGTCCTCCTCTTCCCAACCTCCTTCCTCCCCCGTTCTCGCATTGAAATCCCCCTCACCTATTATAGTTCTTACTCCCTTTTCTCCCTCCTCCGTCGTATCCTTCAGGCCTTCTAGCTTCCTGTCTATATCATTATTTACATAAAGTCCTATTATTCTCCATATTTCCTCTCCTATCCTTATCTTACATTCGATCTTTCCTTCCTCTTCCTCTAACTTTCTTTCTTCCTTTATCTCTTCTCTTTCTCTTCCGTATTCCTAACAGCATACCCCCACTCGCTCTTCCTTTCTTGTTCTTCGTGGTCATTATCTGTACTCTCCATTTGTATTCTCTTGGGATCTTCTCTTTCATCTTTTCCCACCCCCTCTCATCTAACCATGTCTCCATTATTATCACTACATCCCATTCCTTTATCGCTTCCCAGAATTCTTTATCCTTGTTTGCTATGCCCGCCACATTCCAAAAAGCCACCTTCCACATTTTCTTCTCCCTCCTGATTTTCCTTTTCTCTCTCTCTTTCTCCATTTTCGGTATCCTCCTCTCCATCTCTTCCTCCTAAGTTCTCTTCCTCATTCTCCTTTTTACCTTCTTTGTCCTTCTCATCTCCCTCTTCTATATTACCTCCATCTTCTTCCTCTCTTAGTTTTCCCCTTTTTCCTTCCACACATTTCTTTTGTTATCTCTTAATATCTCTTCATCCTCCTCCCGTTTCCACCATTTTCCTTCTAATTGTATCTTTCCATATCCTACCTTTACTCTCTTACCATTTCCTCTCTCCTGCCTTGCAATGTCTTCTATATTCCATCTCATCTTTCTCTCCTTCCATGTCAGGTCATCATCTATTCCTATCCCTTTCTCTCTTAGTCTTCTTCTCTCCATCATGACCTTTCTTTTTTGTTCCAGTCCCTGTAGGCCTATTATTGCCATCCTTATACCTCCCTCTCTGTTGTCCTCTATGACCTTTTTGCAATTCAATTCCGTCTCTATTCCAATCCCCATTACAATTTCTTTCACCTCTTTTTCTATATCGTTCCTCTTTCCTTTTGTTCCTCTTATAACTATGTTTTTTTTTCTTTCTTCTCTCTCTCTCATCTCTATTTTTTTATCTATTTCTTTTAGTTTTCTCTCTAATCCCTTCTCTCCTACGTCTTCTTCTTTTCCTATTCCCTTCTCTTTTATTTCCGTTATCGTCTTCTCCATTTCCATTATTCTCTTCTCCATCTTCTCTCTCTCTTTCATCCATTTTTCTTCTCTCTCTTCCATGGTTCTTTTTAAATCTTCCATCTCTTGTCTTATCTCCCTCATTATCTCCAGCATCTCCTTTATCCCTTCTCTCATCTCGGTTTTTACTTCCTTCTTTATCTCCTCTATCCAGCTTCTTTCGTCTCCTGTAGTTTCCTTATCATCTATTTTCTTCGGTGATCTCTGCACTTTCTTACTCCTGTTAAAGGCCCATTTTTCGGATTCCCCGCCTTCTATTTCCCCTCTCTTTCTCTTTGATTCAATACTGCCTGTACTTCCTCTTCTCTCCCCTTTTCCCTTCCCCTGATCTTCCCCCATTAATTCTATCAATTTTGCCGCTTTTCCTTCATCCTCCGCCATTTTCCTTTAGCTATACCTATCTACCCTGCTCTTCTATTTCTCTATGAGTTTCCCTTTTATGTTCGAACTTGCCTATGCCCCCACGCGTGTCGCCGCGGCAGCGCGACTTCGTGACGTCCTCGTCTATACGCTCTGCCCCTCTCCTCTGTTTTATTCTATGCCTACCTATCTGACCGTTGTTCTACCGTCACTTTTCCTTCCCCGTATCTAACCCTATCCTTTCCCTTTAAACACAGAACATAAACACAGTCAAAGAATTGATGTTTTCTTTCGTATTATGCGTAGAATGTATCCACTGTAAAATTAATACATACAATAAACACAATACACAATAAACACTGATTAATTTGGCACATCGTTTCGCGTGGAAAGTGTATGCGTGAACTATTTCGACATACATATTAGTCATTTATGCCTTCCAATACTCAAAATAGCTGCTATATTTTTCAACCTTTTTTTTTGTTAATAACTTTTTAACGAATAACGACCGCCGGCTAAAAACTTCGGTAATTATGCAGTTTAGGGGAAGCACCTCCGATGACCTTGACCTTGACCTTGACATATGTTGTCAAGGTCACCCTCCTGAGTGACCTTCAGAAGGTTTTAGCCGTTGCTCGTTTTTTATTAAAAAGTTATAAACAAAAAAAAGTTTCGAAAATATAGCAGTAATTTAAGTACTGAAAGGCATAAACGACTAATATTACGTTTTTCTTTAAAGCAGAGAATACTTTATTTCGCGAGAAAGTCGCTGCTTTACCAAAACACAACATTTAAAGCAGTAAATTGTTGATAAATTGAAGTCTTTTTGTTAAAGCAGAGAATACTTTATTTTGCGAAAAAGTCGCTGCTTTACCAAAACACAACATTTAAAGCAGTAAATTGTTGATAAATTGAAGTCTTTTTGTTAAAGCAGAGAATACTTTATTTTGCGAAAAAGTCGCTGCTTTACCAAAACACAACATTTAAAGCAGTAAATCGTTGATCACTAACCTACATAAGTTAGTTGACGCGCTTTAAAAATATTTAAGTGTTTAAAGCGCGTCAACTAACCTATATATGCACCTATATATGCTATATTTTCCACTTTTTTTGTTAATAACTTTTTAACGAATAGCGAGCGACGGCTAAAACCTTCTGAAGGTCACTCGGGGTCATGACCTTGACAACATATATCAAGGTCATTGAAATCGGTGAGGTCGCCAAACTTTTTTTTGTTAATAATTTTTTAATAAAATACGAGCGACGGCTAAAACCTTCTGAAGGTCACTCAGGAGGGTGACCTTGACAACATATGTCAAGGTCAAGGTCATCGGAGGTGCTTCCCCTAAACTGCATAATTACCAAAACTTCTGCAGGTCACTCGATCAAGAGGGTGACCTTGACAACATATGCAAATCCGAGCTGTGTTAGTTATTCTATATAATTACCCTACTTCCTAAAAAAAGACAGTTTTTATTTTACTTGCGACTAGAAGGGCACAGAATCAACCGTTTGCGACCAGGTGGCGGCGATTTATTCACTAATACCAAAAGTGCTTGCAATGTCAGATTACAGCATTTTGGTCTAATTGGAGGCCGTAATGTAGTAGACGTTCAATATTATCAACAAAATGCAGCTGAACTGCAAACGACAAGCATTGTCGAATACCTAGAATTGCACAAATATTAAGTGATAATTATTTCTAGTTTTACATCAGATATAAATTATAGATATTTACTACGAGATAAACTTACATAGTGTCTTTGTTTGGACTCGATAATCTCTCTATTGTTCATATATTGTTCATTAATTAATTCTTTAATTGTTTACAGCACTTCGTCCAGCAGCTCGTTGTGTAATTCCATTGACGACTCGCGTAAAGCTGATATTTTAATGCAACGTCCAATTATCTGAAAAATATAAAGATAACATAATAAAATATATATTAATATACTTATGTTTATAAAATACTGTTCGCGAAATCGCTGATTAATCCCGGCGATGGAAGCGGGATGAGAAGGACGCGCATGTAAGGTGTTAACAAATTATTTACTTATTTTTTGTGTAACTCAGAGCACAGTCTGAGCCGTCTTTAATGCGTTAAAATTGTACAATCTGACTTGAGAAACGATGAGCGGTGTATAAATGAGAAGTCTTTGTATGATCGTTGAAGGCGAGAGACAATTATATTAATTGTCTTCCTCGTGGTGATTCGCCTGTGAGACACGTGGCGGTCGGCACTCGCGCACGTGTGAGCCTGATTCGTCGTGTTGATGCACCTGAGCTGGTCGAGCGGTCTTTTTACACGTTAATACAGTATCTCGGCAGCTTCAATCACTGCGGTGGGCACTTCAATGCGTAGTCACAATCAAAATGCACGGAGCACACGTCGCACGTCTGGTCACTGCGCGGCCATTTGTACGACTCTTCTATCGCGAGGAAGACGTTGGCGATGAGCGCGCCCGTGTTTGCGCAAGCTGCCGCGTCGATCCGGCCTGTCGATATCCAATCGATGCTGCCATCTGATCGGACGGCGCAACGTGAACGGAATCTCGAACAAATACTTATAATAATTTTATAGTAATTTGAAATAATTATTAATAATACTTATAATAATATACAATAATTAATAATAATATTTATAATAATTTTATATTTGTCAGAATACACTAGGAAGATTTTCTGTAATTTCTCTCTTTTACATTTGTATTACATTTACTTTTACTTATTTACTTTCCTTATGTATATGTTATAGTCAAAGCCCGAAACGCAGGCATTCCTAGGATTGACTAGTCAATCCTGGGGAACGACCAAGCGTTTTGGTCAAAGCCCGAAATAAGTTTTGCGTTTCGGCTATTGACTAGTCAATCCTAGGAATAACTAATACGGCTAGTCAAAGTTAGAAACTAAAGAAAAATCACTTCGGACTTTGACTAGTCAATCCTAGGAATAACTAATACGGCTGGTCAAAGTTAGAAACTAAAGAAAAATCACTTCGGACTTTGACCAGTCAATCCTAGGTGTGGCTTAATTCAGACTGTGTGATTGTTAACAAGTAAAATCAAGATTTTTTTTACTAAATTAAGTTCTTATTGTTAACATAATGTAGCTTTTTATTTACTTTTTACTCTTGTACATAGCTTTTTTCTCCTCCAAGTTTAAAAATGTAGCTTTAGTAAAATATTGGTTTAAAGCGCTTTAAACAGTTAAACACTTTTAAAGCGCGTCACTAACCTACATAGGTCAGATGACGCGCTTTAAAAGTTAAATACATCACTTATTGTTAGCTTTCAATGATGAATATATCTTATATAATATATCAAAGTACATACGTGGGCGGGAGGGCTTTGCTCCTCTGCACTCCCGCCCCCCCATACATATAGTATATAGTATATAGCATAACGTACTACGTTCCTGAAAAACGCCAATGGTTTGTGAGAAAAGGAAGAAGAGTAGGAGGTTGTAAAGGTTTGGGTACGTTCCTTAAAAACGCCCTTTAAGGCCCCTTAGGGGCAAATGAAGTACTTTTATACATGTACTTTTAATATCAACTTTTTGTTGTAAGAAAAAATAAATCGACTTTTTTATAAAAATCCCCGAAAATCATGCCCTTCCAACTAGGCACCCCTTAAATAAATAGTAATATTTTTTTCCAATTTGTCCGGCCACTGGGACGTGTCCGGCCACTGGGACGTTTACCTTAAAATGAATATGATACGAAGCCTGGTCATGCGAGCTTGTTGCACAAGCGCATGACTAGGTTCCGTATTACATTCATCATTTTATGGCTGTGTATTGACTTTCCAGAGAAAAGGTTACTTTTTTGGACATTTTATACAGCGGTCTAAGGACGGCAGTGTGGTCTAGTAGTAGAGCGCCAGACTCGTAATCTGAGGAACCAGGTTCGAGTCTACTAGAGCCATGTAAACATGGAATGTTTTTCCGAAGCTGCGCCCCTCCGTGCAAAGATAGGCTTTTGTGCGGAGCAAACTGGGCTCCGTCTTTCGGAAAGAGACGTTAAGCCGTTGGGTCCAAAGGGTTAAAGTGGGAGGAGAAAGGGTATAGTAGTGTAAACCCAGGTAGCAAAATGACGTCAAATAACGTCTTAATAACGTCTTATTGACGTCATAGTCGTCATAGACGTCATTTTGCTACCTGGAAAGGTTTGGGTAACGTTTCTTATAAAAACGCCTTGCAAACCCTGCGGGGATAAGCAATAAAGATAGTTTATACAGCGGTCTAAAGTTTTTGGTATCCAAATATTTCTTTATTTCAAAATAGCACATAAGAATTGTCAGCGTGTTATTTCTCGCCTCTGACGATTACGCCAATGTCATTTATTGCTATTTAAAAGTTTGATGATAATTCTTAATTTATCTTATTTCTAAGTTGTAATCAAGATTATAACGTAGATTAATGAGAAAGGCGCGTCTCACACACACACATATATATATATATATATATACTTTTATTTTTTTTTTAGTACAATTTAAGATAGATCAATAGTAATGTAATTTGTTATCTCGAAAAAACCTAAACAGTAGTATCTTCACCTCGAAAAAAAAAAACAAAGTAGTAGTATTATACCTCAAAAAAACCTAAGTAACAAGTGGTGGACGTAATCTTTGTATCTCCAAAAATCTCGAAAAAACCTAAGCAGTATTATTTTTATTTCCAAAAAATTATTACTCAAGTGATACACATCACAAAATTACGTTACCTTATCAAAAAATGAGTCGCGCTTCAAGTGATCTATTATTACAATTACAAAAAAGAAATGATATCTCTTTTTAAATTACAGCGCCAATTACAGAGAACATATATTTTTCGAGATACAAAGATTACGTCTACCACTTGTTACTTAGGTTTTTTCGAGGTATAATATTACTACTGCTTTTCTTCGATTAGAATAAAAAATTGAATCATGAAGAATTACACAGAGGTAACAGTACAAAATACAAATATTTTATTAAAATATTTAAACCCAACAAGGGAATACAAGGTATTTAAATACAAAGTTTATATATGTATTTTAAAAGATTTAATCGCATCGCAAAGAATTACAGAGGTAACAGTACAAAAAATAAAAATATTTTATTAAAATACATAAATTTTTCTTGTCAAAAAACTTGGCGCTGCTAGACCTCAAAATTAGGTCAGCCTGGTGTGTATGTGCGAGCGAGTGGGTGTGGGCGATGTGTGTGTGTGTGTGTGTGTGTGTGTGTGTGTGTGTGTGTGTGTGTGTGTGTGTGACGGTGAATAATGCGGCTTATTACTAAGTATAGGATAAGTTAGGATAAGTTTAAATTTTTAAAGCGATTAGAATTAAGTATAGAATAAGTATAGAATAAGTAATATCTACATTTGTAAAAGGTCTCTCTCTCTCTCTCTCTAGCAGCGCCAAGTTTTTTGACAAGAAAAATTTATGTATTTTAATAAAATATTTTTATTTTTTGTACTGTTACCTCTGTAATTCTTTGCGATGCGATTAAATCTTTTAAAATACATATATAAAACTTTGTATTTAAATACCTTGTATTCCCTTGTTGGGTTTAAATATTTTAATAAAATATTTGTATTTTGTACTGTTACCTCTGTGTAATTCTTCATGATTCAATTTTTATTCTAATCGAAGAAAAGCAGTAGTAATATTATACCTCGAAAAAACCTAAGTAACAAGTGGTAGACGTAATCTTTGTATCTCGAAAAATATATGTTCTCTGTAATTGGCGCTGTAATTTAAAGAGATATCATTTCTTTTTTGTAATTGTAATAATAGATCACTTGAAGCGCGACTCATTTTTTGATAAGGTAACGTAATTTTGTGATGTGTATCACTTGAGTAATAATTTTTTGGAAATAAAAATAATACTGCTTAGGTTTTTTCGAGATTTTTGGAGATACAAAGATTACGTCCACCACTTGTTACTTAGGTTTTTTCGAGGTATAATACTACTACTTTGTTTTTTTTTCGAGGTGAAGATACTACTGTTTAGGTTTTTTCGAGATTTTTCAAGATACAAAGATTTCGTCTACCACTTGTTACTTAGATTTTTTTAAGGTATAATACTACCACTGTTTTTTTTTTCGAGGTAACAACATATACACTACTATGCGTGTACTTGGCGCTTTTCTTTACCTTTTTTTTAAAAAAAGTAGTTTTGTACAGATATCACGCCTTTTTGTAGTATTACGCATTGTATAAACAATATGTAAAGGGTGTTATTTCGAGGTATAATAACTTCCACTTTGTTTTTTTCGAGGTAACAACATAATACATATATACTACTACGCGTGTACTTGGCGCATTTCTTTACCTTTTTTTTGAAAAAGGTAATTTTGTACGGATATCACGCCTTTTTGTAGTGTCATATAAGACGTCGGCGTTAGAAGTAGATAGAAGAAGAAGTATCTTAATAAAAAATTTTCACATTTGGACTTTGCGTCGCAATATCTCCGCTCGTAAGGCACGGAGCGGGATATTATAAGAGAAACCCCCCCCACCCCTAATTGGACCCCAAGCTATCGATCAAGCCTACTTAGAACTTGATCCGTTCACTCGTTATTGAGATCTCAACATCTCGGGTACTCGCAACCCGTCGCGTCGCGTAAAAGAATCACGGTCGGTCTCGCTCCGCGTGTACTTGGCGCGAGACACTACCGTGTCTCTTGATTCTGCCGCTAGGGAATTTTTAAGTCGATTCTTATGAATCAAGCTTGAATTCGATGTCTAGGTGTCCCAGGTTGCCGATGACGAGGTTCACATAGTGCGCTTCATAGTTTTCGGTATTCAGGTGTATTAATACTTTGAATTCGATGTCAACGTGTTCCAGGTTGCTGATGTCGGGTTCCAGATAGTGCGCTCTATAGTTTTCGGTGTCCAGGTATAATAATACGTTGAATTTGATGTCTAGGTGTCCCACGTTTCCGATGACGAGGTCCACATAGTGCGCTCCGCAGTTTTCGGTGTCTACGTGTATTAATACCTCGAATTCGATATCTACGTGTCCTACATTCAGATTTAAAGTTATTAATACACCTAGACACCAAAAACTACAAAGCGCACTATGTGGACCTTATCATCGGCAACCTGGGACACGTAGACATTGAATTCGAGGTATTATTACATCTAGACACCGAAAACTACGGAGCGCGCTATCTGGACCTCGTCATCAGCAACCTGAGACACCTAGACATCAATTTCAAGATATTAATACACGTAGACACCGACAACTACAGAGCGCACTATGTGGACCTCGTCATCGGCAACCTGGGACACCTAGACATCAAATTCAAGGTATTAATACACGTAGACACCGAAAACTACGGAGCTCACTATCTAGACATTGTCATCGGCAACCTGGGACACCTAGACATTGCATTCAACGTATTATTACACCTGGACACCGAAAACTACGAAGCGCACTATGTGGACCTCGTCATCGCCAACCTGGGACACCTAGACATCGAATTCAACGTACGATTACACCTGGACACCGAAAACTATGAAGCGCACTATCTGGATCCCGTCATCAGCAACCTGGGACACGTGGACATCAAATTCAAGGTATTAATACACTTAGACACCAAAAACTACGGAGCGCACTATGTGGACCTCGTCATCGGCAACCTGGGACAACTAGACATCGAATTCAACGTACGATTACACCTGGACACCGAAAACTATGAAGCGCACTATCTGGATCTTGTCATTGGCAACCTGGGACACGTGGACATCGAATTCAAGGTATTAATACACGTAGACACCGAAAACTACGGAGCGCACTATGTGGACCTCGTCATCGGCAACCTGGGACACGTAGACATTGAATTCAACGTACGATTACACCTGAACACCGAAAACTATGAAGCGCACTATCTGGATCCCGTCATCGGCAACCTGGGACACGTGGACATCGAATTCAAGATATTAATGCACGTAGACACCGAAAACTACGGAGCGCACTATGTGGACCTTGTCATCGGCAACCTGGGACACCTAGGCATCGAATTCAACGTACGATTACACCTGGACACCGAAAACTATGAAGCGCACTATCTGGATCCCGTCATCGGCAACCTGGGACACGTGGACATCGAATTCAAGATATTAATACACGTAGACACCGAAAACTACGGAGCGCACTATGTGGACCTCGTCATCGGCAACCTGGGACACGTAGACATCGAATTCAACGTACGATTACACCTGGACACCGAAAACTACGGAGCGCACTATGTGGACCTCGTCATCGGCAACCTGGGACACGTAGACATCGAATTCAACGTATTATTACACCTGGACACCGAAAACTATGAAGCGCACCATCTGGACCTCGTCATCGGCAACCTGGGATACCTAGACATCGAATTCAAGCTTGATTCATAAGAATCGACTTAAAAATTCCCTAGCGGCACTTTCTGCCAAGCGTAGAGAACCTTCTTTTCCGTTGACTTAATATATATTATATCAAGCTTGATTCATAAGAATCGACTTAAAAATTCCCTAGCGGCACTTTCTGCCAAGCGTAGAGAACCTTCTTTTCCGTTGACTCAATGGGTGCGTTCAGCCGATACTCCGCTAGCCTAGCAATCGTGAGCAGTCGCTCGTTTCCTCTCCTTTTAATCCATTGGGTCAAAGGAGAGGAAACGAGCGAAAACGAGCGACTGCTCACGATTGCTAGGCTAGCGGAGTATCGGCTGAACGCACCCAATATTATATTATATATTACCTAATTTACCTAAATAGAAATCTTCCTCCTGACCGATAAGTCTATCGACCTAATTTCGAAATACGCGCGCGATATCGAAACTGGCGATACCTGCGCCGCCAGCGTCGAAAAAGTGAAAGGGACGTTTCTCTGATAATCATAATAATATTGAGACGTCGGCGTTAGGAGGAGGAGGAGGAGTATCTTAAAAATAAATTTTCCCATTTGGACTTTGCGTCGCAATATCTCCGCTCGTAGGGCACGTAGCGGAATATTATGAGAGAAACCCCCCCCTAATTGGACCCCAAGCTATCGATCAAGCCTACTTAGAACTTGATCCGTTCACTCGTTATCGAGATCTCAACATCTCGGGTACTCGCAACCCGTCGCGTCGCGTAAAAGAGTCACGGTCGGTCTCGCTCCGCGTGTACTTGGCGCGAGACACTACCGTGTCTCTTGATTTATTTTTTGTACACAATTGTGTTAATTGTTTCTGTTATAGCTTGAAGAATTTATCAAACTTAATTGTTATATGCATTATATGTGTATATATGTATAAGAAACGAATCATATTTATCGCGGACATGTTGTGAAGAAATTTTGCTTGTGCAATATTTCTTATATGCTGTAATATAATCGACTACTTGTCTGTATATTAATCAATGTGATCTACTATCGATGCAAGACAGAAATAAAATTACCGACGAATGTAGATCTTTAAGAAATAAATTATTTTTATTTTCCATCCATACATTATACATATTTTTGTACATGTTTTTAAAAGTTTCAACAAGTTTTCTTTGTCGTCACCGTGGCTTTCTCCCTTAAAGCATTCCATTAAAACGAATAAAGAACAAAAGAACCATCGATGATAGCATAACATTCGTTATTCATTTGTTCTGATGTGGCGTCTTTTACGCAACCGTGACGGCGCACAGTGGGGCGACTCTGTCAAAAACCGGATATTGGACGAAAAAATGAAAAACGTATAATTCAAATTTTGATGAGATTTTATGTTAATATATATCCTAAATTATAAATAAATGTGCTTATAATTGATTTTATCCTTTGTTATTTTCTCAAAATGATCTGATAAAATATGACATTTTCGTGAATACTGAAATTCTAGTAATTCGATAGGTTACTTTCTAAAGTCTCCGCCGAAAATATAACTGCGAATATGAGTTAAATGCCTATCAGAACTTATTTATTAGGGTTCAAAAAACATATTTATTTTAGTTTTATGTCATTTGAGTACTATTATATATTAATAAATATACACGACATATTCGACTATTAAAAATTTCTTACTTCAATATTCAAACAGGAAGAAAGTTTGTGGATTAAAATGGATTAAGGTTTACTCTGCGCCATTTAATAGGGCAAAGTGTCTAGTTTTTGGCCATATATGATCATTCATCCCCTTTCGTCCCCCTTTTTGAGATAATTGACCTCAAAGTTTACTCGACATAGTCGAACGTCGTCCATGATAAGCTCAATGGACGACGTTCGATCATGTCGAGTGAATATGGATGTCTATTTTCTCATAAAAGAAAGACGAAGAGGATATATAATTTGTTTAAATATTGCTATTTTATAACAATTATTACATCCATATTTTATAACAATTAATTACATTAATTAATATAATAGCAATATGATAAATATATTGGATAAATGTATTTGGAGTACTGCGCATTCTGTAAATCCATGGGCCAATAAGATTGCTCTACGTTAAATTATTCGTTCTTCTCGAGGGGGAGGGAAGGGGGAGGGGAGGGGGAGAGGAGAGGGGAGAAGGAGGAAATAAAAACAGCGGAGATAAGAACTTTTCGTTAGTTTTTCTCGATCAGTAGTCGATTAAAGACTTTTTGATTTTGAAAGTTTTGATTTTTGTCGTTGCTTTATACAATTCACTTTGCGTCCTTTTCAGGATACAGTGAAAAAAATATATAGAATATATAAAGTATATAGAAGATTATACTTTAACACGCTCGCAAAATGGAAAATTTCCGAACGAATCGTCAACTTTTTAATTGTATGCGTGCAAATAATCTTGATTTATCAAATTATGAGACTTTAATAAGCCACATAATATCATGTATTGATACTGAATTACCCAAAATCGCGTTGGAACCATTGAAACGAAAATTCATAAAGGAGGAGGGTCCCTAAGGCCTGTTTTCAGCACCCCTTCAAAATTGGGCCAAAATGGCTGGAATCACTTCCTTATACCCTTGGAAGTAATATTTAGTCAATTCCAGCCTAAACGGAAGTATTTAGAGTGTATACTTCAAGTATACATGGTGCATCAGCGCGCCCGTATCAAGCATTTTTTGGAAAACTAAGCGTTATTGAGAAAAATGTTTCAGATAAAAGTTGTATGGTTTCAAGGGGGACATAAGATGGTGTCATTGGTTTGACCTTGGATAGTCATTTCATCAGACTCACCTTAACCAAGCACCCCAAAAGGTGAGAGGCAAGGGGACTCACCTTAATCAAGCACCCCAAAAGGTGAGAGGCAAGGGAACTTACCTTAACCAAGCACCCCAAAAGGTGAGAGGCAAGGGGACTCACCTTAACCAAGCACCCCAAAAGGTGAGAGGCAAGGGGACTCACCTTAATCAAGCACCCCAAAAGGTGAGAGGCAAGGGGACTCACCTTAACAAGCACCCCAAAAGGTGAGAGGCAAGGGGACTCACCTTAATCAAGCACCCCAAAAGGTGAGAGGCAAGGGGACTCACCTTAACAAGCACCCCAAAAGGTGAGAGGCAAGGGGACTTACCTTAATCAAGCACCCCAAAAAGAGAGAGGCAAGGGGACTCACTTTTTTAATCTAGCACCCCAAAAAGTGACAGGCAAGGGGACTCACGTAAATCCAACACCCCACTCTACGTGGCTTCTTAAAGGAAGATTACGTTTACGATTTTACTGTTCACGTGTGGAGAATCAACAAGAATGAATAATATGATTTCAATCTCGGATCTCCTTAAGTAACGTTTCTACAAATCTATCTGTAAGAAGCCTCATAACTCGCAAAGTACTTAATGAAAAATGATTTAGTTATGAGTGTTTTGGAAAGCTCTCGAAATAAGCTACAATTAAAGATATGTAAAAAAATAGGGGGTTCTATATAAAATATTGAAATCGACATTCACGTGACCTTCAAATGACTATCCACGGTCAAACAATGACACCATCTTATGTCCCCCTTGAAACCATACAACTTTTATCTGAAACATTTTTCTCAAAAACGCTTAGTTTTTCAAAAAAATGCTTGATACGGGCGCGCTGATGCACCATGTATACTTGAAGTATACACTCTACATACTTCCGTTTAGGCTGGAATTGACTAAATATTACTTCCAAGGGTATAAGGAAGTGATTCCAGCCATTTTGGTCCAATTTTGAAGGGGTGCCGAAAACAGGCCTTAGGGACCCTTCTCCTTTCACGAAGAATTTGAAGTCAAAATGGATAGCTAGCCGTTACGATTACAATTACATTACAATTACGGTTACATTGCTGGATTCGCTGTTTCAAATGCTTATTTCATATTTCGTATAAAATTAATATCAAATGTTGGTCAGCGAGGAATGAGAGTCATAAACGAAAAGTCGAGCAAAGAAAAAGATACAGACTGCCTTTAGAACAAAAGCAGGTCTCTTGATAGACTTCGTGAAACAAGGAAAAGGTACATCCAATGATTGCAACACGGTCAAAAAATTTTTTGCTAATCCAGAATTATCAGCTGCCATTACAGGTTGCGCAGGTTTAGATAAAAACTTAATAACTCGATTTGGAGTTTTGTTGCAAGTAATCGCTAGCGGTAATAGGATTAACGTGTTGGAATTCGAATCCTATGCTTTTAGAACTGCCGAATTATTTGTATCATTATACCCATGGTACTACATGCCAGTCTCAGTCCACAAATTATTGATTCATGGCAGTGATATTATAAAAAATACTATCGTACCAATAGGACAATTATCTGAAGATGCTCAGGAAGCAAACCATAAATATTTTAGAAAATATAGAGAAAATCATTCGCGAAAAATGTCGCAAATACAAAATAATAAAGATATTTTTAATAATTTGATAATTGCTTCAGATCCAATAATATCTAATTCGCAAAAAATTATAGGACATAAAAAGAAAGAATTAACTAAAGATGCAAAATGTTTATTATATTTCAGCGATAATGATGTAGATGATGATTAAGTTCAAGAAATAGATGTGAGAAGCAAGAAAAACAGTTCCTTTTCTATTATAAAACTCACAAAAATTAAACATCCCGAGGTTTAAGACTATCATTGAAAATCAAATTAACTTTATTTTTTAACCGACTTCAAAAAATGAAGGTTCTATATTCGGCGTGTATGTATGTATGTATGACTACGATTTTCTTTAAAACTACTGAACGGATTTAAATGCGGTTTTCACTGTCCTATAAAGCAATTCTCTAGAAAGGTTTTAGTACATAAAAGATCGCGCTAAAACATCAGGGTACGAAGCAGTAAGAAAATATGCGATAATAATTATTCATATTAATTTAATGAAGCACTAAAAAAGTATAAAATAAAAAATTTTTTTAAAAATAGAACCGACTTAAAAAAAACTAAAATATTTAAAAAAAAAAAAAATTATTTATGCGCTTTATGAAAAATTGTTAATTAAATAATTTTGATTTTATACACTAAATGTATAATAATCGTACATTATTTATGTCAAGTTTCAATTGAAAAATGTAGAAGTTATAAGCAAATGACCGAAAAATGAGGCGTTCGCCCCACTGTGCGGCGTAGAGAAGCGCATCGTTAAATTATTATTTGCGTAATAATTGCAATACAAAATGCCTGGTCCCACAAGCCTGTTCAAGAGAGGCAAAATCATAGCGTTGAGGGATTGAGTTTGAGAGACATAGCAGCGCAGTTGAACATAAGTGTAAGTAATATTGCCAAGATAAAAATAAATCGCCAAAAGGACGTCGTTTGAGTCCTTCATGTCCAAATGTCATTAATTCAAAATTTGCCTCTACATTTCGGCATCTTTCAGCAGCATAAATAAGTTGCATATGTAGGAAGTAAAATGATAATTACCTCATGGATGCGCTATAAACTTTTAGAGGTCAACAGATGATAAGAAAACAATGCCGATTGCATTTTAAAACAAAATTCTAGAGAATGAGATTGTGTGAATTGTATGCACAAAATATAAGAAGTATTTTAAACTCAATACATTCAGCTTTTGTTACTCATAAATGCCGACATTCAGATGCAATTTGGAAATGACAATTTTTGACAAGAGACGACGTCGTTTCTACGATTTATTGATAATTTAGTACACAATTGCAAAGAAGCGTGCGTGTGTGCTTTTTTAAAATATATAAATTATATATTTTATATAACATTATTATAGTAATGTATAATAATTTTAAAACAATATTAATACATAGCAATTGTATAATAATATTAATCTGTATAATATATAAAAATTGTATAACAATATTAATAAAAATTATTATATATATAATAAAAAAAACATACAAAGTGTAAAAAATGTCTATACAAATGGTTCTATACTCTTAAAAACATAACATGCATTTTTATTGCAGGAAAGAACGGTTCGTCGTTTAACGCGATTAGATTTGACGCGCTGGGGCATGCTAATCCATCCCCAATTCCAGGACGACCGCGAAAAACAAGCCCAGAAGAGGACAATGCCATTGTGAATGCCATTGCAGAATGTGGCTTTCAATCGTCGCTGAAAATAAAGACAAATTTAAACTTGCCGTGCGGTGATCGTACCGTGCAACGCCGTTTGCATCAGCGCGGCTATCATCACCGAATTCCCGTGCAGAAAGAATTATTAACCGGCAACCACAAGGAGCGACGTATGGCTTTCGCGCGGGAACACTTAGGATGGCAGGAAGAATGGATGAGTACTATCTTCTCAGATGAGAAGGTATTTTCGACTGATGAGTCTGGTAGAGTGACATTGTGGAGAACGAGAGAAACTAGGTATGCACAGGAAAATGTTCGTTTTCGTGCACGAAGTAGACACATCACGTTAGGATTTTGGGGATGTATGACCTCGCAAGGCCCCGGGCCGCTTGTTCGCACAACACCACATATGAACAGCGAGGAATACCTCAATATATTATCTGACGTGATAATGCCATATGTAGCGGAGACTTTTCCTGGCATACCGTACGTAAATTTCGTTCGACAATTCAAGAGTGCATCAAGCGAGAATTGTCCAGAATTGGCTGGCTGAGCAACCCAACCTCAAGACGTTGAACTGGCCAGCCAAATCCCCAGATAAGAATGTAATAGAAAATGTTTGGGGCATTATAGTACAAGAGTGGGACCCTCAAATTCAGAGAACACGCGAGGCACTTGCGCAATATGTTTTAAAAAAGTGGGGGGGGGGGTCTCCGCGCAAGGCCCGCATTTTTTCAAAATTTAGTAGAGTCAATGCCCCGAAGATTGAATAGAGTGATTGAAAATAATGGAGGCGTCGCGCGATATTGAGTGACTCTCCAAGAATGGCGATGTATAAATGTTGCATGAATGTAAAATGGATAATTCTCGATGAGTGATTGAATTCATTATATTGCAATATGATTAAAAGTGTGTGAATCAGGAGAAAAAATGTTGAATAATTGAAAGGTGAACAAAACGAAAGCCATATCCGTTGCTCCTTTGAAATTACTTTTGATCGCGGTGCAATATTAGATAAATTGACTGTTTTCAATAGAAATGAAAGCCACATTCTGCAATGTCACGTCGCATATAGCCAATATGATTAGTTTGAATAAAACGAGATATTAACCATCACATTATCTTTTATGTTTTTCACTTTAGCTTCGGAAATACTTGTTATTGTAAATCAAAGTTTAATCACATATAATCTCAAAGAAAAAGAAAAAACATGTCATATAGTTAATGCGTGTTCTACTTTTTTACAAAAATAAAACTATATAAAATGGAATTTTAAAGCAGGTAAATATTAAATATCTTGCAGGGATTTGTAATAAATAGTTGGATGCTATCTGCTGGGCCGCTGCTCCTCCACAAGCGCTATCAATCGTTGCCGCGTAGAAGCACAGCTCGAAAAATTGTATCATGCTCTGTATGACAGTAACCGCGATTGATCATAAAAGCTTCGACATCTGCAGATACTTGCCGCACACTCTCAGTATGCTTAACGTCGTGTTCGTGACCATAGGTCCAGACTGTTTGAGTTTGCACTTCTTTTTATTAACTTTCGTATGATCTGGCTCGTCGACATATTAATGCTTCAATTCATCGGGAATATCCTCATCGGACTCGTCCGAAAAATATACAGGTTGATCAATCTAGACAAGAAAACGTGAAAGATCAGTAACATAGATTAATCATTTTGGCAACGTTAAAATATATTAGTTTAATGATTTTCCTACATCATTTATTAAAATATCTTTATCCATAGTATCATCCAATTCTATTGTGAACGGTGACAAACCTCTAGATATTTTTGCAAGTCCCCTGCGACTCCCGTAGAATAATATTTGTTATAGATATACCTATAACACACAAATATATCTATAACAAAGTATTTGCCCTACGTGTCATATACGCCTGCAGATAATATATTATCATATATATTGTGATATCACGTATATTGTCTGAATAAAATTGTCAATAAGAATTTTAAAAACTTACCTTTTCCTTGAAGCTTTGCGTGCAAGAAAGCCATTTCGTGTTTTGAAAAGAGATCAACTTCTTCCAACACGTTTCACAGATAATCAGGGGTTGACAAATTATAGCATGACGGATGGTATTAAATGCTGGAAGTAAATCTACATCATCTAAAACTTGTCTGCAAAAAGAAATATTTATTATAAATAAGAATATATGTGTGTATATGTTTTTTAATAATTTTATTTCCTGAAAAAGAAAGTTCAAATTTTACCTGCGACTAGAAGGGCACAGAATCAACAATTTGCGACCTGAGGGCGGCGATTTCTTCAATAATACGTCTAAAAGTGCTCATATAAGTATATGAGCACTTTTAGACGACTTACGTGAAGCTGATCATTTCAATGCAACGTCCCATTATCTAAAGAATATATATATATATATATATATATATATAATGTTTATTAACTTTAGCAATACAGCCAGAAAGTGGACTCGGTTTACAATCAATCCTTAATTTCTCATACTTGCATTCAATCCACGCATACACAAATATCAAAAAATCCTATTATAAATTATACAATTATAAATAATCGTAGCTTCTTATTGCATTTTCTCCTAACAGCCTATCTCATAGCCTATTGACATTCTATATCTATCTTCTTTTTCTTTCGCATTTCTTTCCCTAACAACTTTCAACAATACCTCCGCTTTGGTGGTGTCCAATTTATCGTTCCAAAGTTTTTCCAATCTTTCCTTACTATCTTTTCCTAATACAGTAAACCATTCCTTTGTCTCAATACAATCCTCCACGTAGTGTTTCATGCTATCCTTACCTTCGTTGCAAAAAATACGCATCCGTTTCTCTTTTCTAACCAATACCTATTACCTGATTCTAAGTTACCGCATCTTAAAGAGCATCGGCAAGCCCCCTGCAAAAAATGCCCGTTTTCGGTACCTTGATTTTTGAAACTTTTTTTATGCCAAATGGTTACTTATGATGACCCAATAATCCCTGCAAAATTTTAAGAGGAGCATACGCCCCGTTTAAGAAATATAGGGGGTCAAAGTTGATCATTTCCAATCAAAAAATATAGCAGCTTCACATTTATACTCCAATAATAATGTCCAAAAATTCAGCCGAAATGGTTCTTTTAAGATTTTTGGCTGCTGATTACAAATCTGAAGTCAGATTTTAAAAATTCAAAATGGCGGATTCAATATGGCGGACGAATTTTTCTTAAATTCATCGGATTCACTTGAAACTCGTTACTCGGGGGTTTTTGGGGTCGCTGATTACGAAATTGAAGTCAGTTTAGAGAAATTCAAAATGGCGGATCCAATATGGCGGACTGATTTTTTCAAAATTTATCGGATTTACTTGAAAACTCGTTACTCGGAGGTTTTTGGGGTCGCTGATTACGAATCTAAAGTCAGATTTTAAAAATTCAAAAGGGCGGATCTAATATGGCGGACTGATTTTTCTTAAATTCATCGGATTTACTTGAAACTCGTTATTCGGGGTTTTTGGGATCGCTGATTACAAAATTGAAGTCAGATTTTAAAAATTCAAAATGGCGGATCCAATATATCCAACAAAAGCAAGATGTAATAATCCAACCAACGAAGGCAAGATGTAATGCATAATCCAGTCAGCAAAGGCAAGATGTAATCGACAATCCAATTAACGAAGGCAAGATGTAATGCATAATCCAGTCAGCAAAGGCAAGATGTAATCGACAATCTAGCCAGCAAAGGCAAGTTGTAATAATCAAACCAACGAAGGCAGGATTATGCATTACATCTTGCCTTCGTTAATTGGATTGTCGATTACATCTTGCCTTTGCTGGCTGGATTATGCATTACATCTTGCCTTCGTTGGTTGGATTATTACATCTTGCCTTTGTTGGATATATTGGATCCGCCATTTTGAATTTTTAAAATCTGACTTCAGATTCGTAATCAGCGACCCCAAAACCCCCGAGTAACGAGTTTCAAGTGAATCCGATGAATTTAAGAAAAATCAGTCCGCCATATTGGATCCGCCATTTTGAATTTTTAAAATCTGACTTCAGATTCGCAATCAGCGACCCCCAAAACCCCCGAGTAACGAGTTTCAAGTGAATCCGATGAATTTAAGAAAAATCAGTCCGCCATATTGGATCCGCCATTTTAAATTTTTAAAATCTGACTTCAGATTCGTAATCAGCAGCCAAAAATCTTAAAAGAACCATTTCGGCTGAATTTTTTGGACATTATTATTGGAGTATAAATGTGAAGCTGCTATATTTTTTGATTGGAAATGGTCAACTTTGACCCCCTATATTTCTTAAACGGGGCGTATGCTCCTCTTAAAATTTTGCAGGGATTATTGGGTCATCATAAGTAACCATTTGGCATAAAAAAAGTTTCAAAAATCGAGGTACCGAAAACGGGCATTTTTTGCCGATGCTCTTTGGAATTAAAACTTTAGAGTTAAATTATGCAACATGTATGATATTTGTTTATTATAATAGTGTCAAAGTCTTACAATTAGTTTATATATTGTTATCAATATATGTTACAATATCAATATCAATACTTATATCAATATCATAGTAGATGTTATTAAATAATTAGTTTTACAAGATACAAAAAAGAAAATAATAATGGAAAACTTATAGTATGCAGACGTCCTAACGAAAAATATAATAAGTCTGCTACAGACTTTATAGCATGTGCCAAATGTAAAGGTTTTTTTTCGCAAAAACAACTACACGACATCATTCTCGAGCTTGTTTTAAACAGATTTTAGCAAAAATAGATGCATTATGATTATGGGTAGAAAAGTGACTTGCAGAGTACATCATTTAGCAAATGATACATTAAAGAAAATAGTGTTTCCAGTGATGAGAGAGGATGAAGTAACAAAAATTATACGATACGATGAATTGCTAATATTATATACAAATAAGTTATGTATCAAATATAACGCACAACACCAGCATGACATGATACACGCAAGGTTGCGACTTCTCGGTCGATTCCTTTTAGCATTGAAAAAAATAAATGCAAGTGTTGAAGATTTCAAATCACTTTATCATCCGAGAGTATACGACGATTGTATTTCTGCAATCAATATAGTAGCAGGATATGGTGAGGAAAAAAACATTTACAAAACTTCAGCAGTAGCAGTTAATTTATCAACGTTACTTAAAAATGTAGGAAATGTACTAATTACAGAATACATAATGACAGATGATTCAGAAAATAAAAAAAATTTTTTGAAGCTATTAGTGTTATTTTTCTGTCCTGCTCTGATAATGATATGACAAGTAGCAATTAGTATACAAATTTTCATATAATTTCTTGCAGTTTTTGATATCACGAATAAAAACTCGTTCTATCTCTCCTGCCCATCGTTTGTTGACATCAGAACGAGCGATATTCAAATGATGATACTCGAAAGTCATACAAACATTTAAAAAAGTTAGAAACCGAAGCTTATATGGCACTAAAAAAGTCATTTTCTTACGAAAATTGAGTTTCTTTAGTAAAGGCATTGTTGACTTCAGTCCACGTGTTCAACAAACGACGGGCAGGAGAGATAGAGCGAGTGCTTATTAATGATTTTAAAAACTGCGAGAAAATAAATGAAAATATGTATACTAATATTTACACATCATTATCAGAGCAGAACCGAAAAATAGCACAAAATTATAGTAGATTTTGCATAAGAGGCAAATTGAGTCGCACTGTACCCGTATTATTAACGAATGAATTACTTAAATGTATTAATCTGATTTTACAACTTCGTGAAAAAGCTGAAGTACCGAAGAAAAACCCATATGTTTTTGGATTACCTGGTTATATTAAAAATAGATATCGATATCTAAGGGCCTGCCTTTTAATGCATGCACAAGAATGCAATGCAAATGAATCATCAAGTTTACGGGGTACTATTTTACAAAAACACGTGGCAACTCATTGCATACAATTGAACCTTACTGATCTTGCTACATTTATGGGTCATGCAGAAAAAATACATCGAGAGCATTATAGGCAACCCCTAGCAAGCAGAGATATCCTTAAAATATTACAATATTTGGAAGCGGTCCAAGGTGTACAAAATTTGAACGAATCTTCATCTGAAAGTAAAGAAAACAAAAGAGATGAAAGACGAAAAGATGACGAAGATGAGATATTAGGTGAGGTTCTTCAATATTATGTTATATTATATTATCATTTAATCTCGATATAATTTGATATTATTTAATTTCGATGTTTAATTTTGATACTATTTTGTTACAAGTATTTAGTAATAATGTAATCTCTTTTTACTGTTATATCAGATACCAATACAAGAATAGTGTGTGTCGATGAAAACATACAGAAGGAAGATGTTAATGCACAAAGAAAGAATGGTGATTCTATTGGAAATGATGACTTTCGAATACGTTAGGTGAGTTTCGTAAATATTGTCTAAGTTCGTTACTATTTTGTTAAAGTATTTAATAATAATTTATCTTTTTGCCTTGTTTATCAGAGGCTAATACAAGAATAAGATGTATCTATGATCATACAACGAGAAAATTGCACAGAGTAAAGTGGACTTTTGGAGAATAATGAAATGTCAATATCTTTAGGAAAGTTTGTTTAAAATTACCTAATTTCATTATTATTTTATAAGTATTTAATATTATCAAAACTCTTGGTCCTTTGCTGTAAACGTTCTTGTTTTAGAGTGTCAAAAGAAAGCGCAAGAATTTTTAAGTTATACAATTAATAAGGTACAATTATTTGTACCTTTTTATATAAAGATACCCACAAAATGACATTTGATTGATTCAAAATATTTGCAAATTTCGGAACATTTTATACTTTATGTATCACCAAATAATCGCAAAATTAATATTGACAGAAGTATGAAAAAAAGTCAAATTAAAAAGGAAAGTTTTATATTCCATAATTTTGTGATTATTCATTAAGTAAGAGAAAAATATTTACATAATTTTATAAACAAATTTGAATTAATCACAATGTCAGATTGTCAATACATATTTTTATCTTAACTTATAACGCAAGAATTCTTGATGTGTGTTTTCTTACTGTTAGTTCTGAAGATATTTGAATCATTGTTTTTTAAAGCTTAGATCCCTCGTTGCAACCGTTTTGATCTATGTGACATCGCTGACATATTATAATTTTAAATTTTGTTTTCTGTAGGTTATAAATTTTTTGCAAGTAAATTTCTCCAAATTATTATTTCAGATCTTGTAAGACATTACTGTCTCTACCTTCTTCTTCATTCTTTATTCAAAGAGCAAATACCTAAAAAATACAGAAAATATTTAAAAAATGAACAATTTAACTATAAAACACAGATTTGTCAAACAAAGATCAATCACTTTTATAATCTTTTTCCGCGATGTCAGCAAAGAATTTGCATAAAAAATTTGCATGTGTTGAAAAAAATTCTGACAATATTAGACTTATTAACTGCATCAGCAAAACACAATGTCCATAAATGGATCAATCAAGTATTTATATAGAAAAATCTTTGATAAGTGAATAAAATTTACTTTTTCTAATTGTTCTTTCAACATTCAAATGTTTTGTACATATTTTATAAGCTTATAAAAAGAAATTCTTCATCTTGCAACATATATGTATATATTAAAGCTATTTCCCTAGAAAAATTGTAAATGTTAGTGCTTTAATGAACCTAATTAGGAATAGTGATAATCTTAATATTAGATGGACAAATTTTATCTATATAAGAATTTTATCTCTATCGTATGTTTGTAATATTTATGTAAGCCTGACGCCTTATCAAACTTGGTCACGTTGACGTCTACGGTACTGACTACGTCAGGCACGTGACCAATAGAGAGATACTCATTATAACCACATAGCGCTGGCAGCGAGAGATTCGCTGCCAAGCCGTCCAGCGACGGGAGGATTCGCTGGTTAGCCGTCTCACGGCATAGTCGTTCGCTATAAAGCTACAGCTAGAACGAAAGACCGACAATCGTGTTGATTCAGGTGCAATACTAATAGTAAGGTAATTGTGTGCAGCACTTATATAAATTGTAATTGATTTGTAAGCCTCGGAATCAGAGACGCAATGGACGCGTGGGAGAGAGAGGCGCAGAATTGAACGACACGTGTAGTTGCAGCAAGTGATTACTGTATTTACATAAAATAAAAGGGTTACAATTTATATAAGTGCTGCACACAATTACCTTACTATTAGTACCGCACCTGAATCAACACGATTGTCGGTCTTTCGTTCTAGCTGTAGCTTTATAGCGAACGACTATGCCGTGAGACGGCTAACCAGCGAATCCTCCCGTCGCTGGACGGCTTGGCAGCGAATCTCTCGCTGCCAGCGCTATGTGGTTATAATGAGTATCTCTCTATTGGTCACGTGCCTGACGTAGTCAGTACCGTAGACGTCAACGTGACCAAGTTTGATAAGGCGTCAGGCTTACATTTATATATGTATATATTAGCTCTTATTTTTATTAGAAATTCTTATTAAAAACTTTTATTAGAAAAATTTTAAAAAATTTTATTCTTTATGGAATTACATAGTTCCATAGATGTAAATGTACAATTTCATATGTACAATTGACTATTACAGAAACCTTAAGCAAAACTCAAAATAATATAAATAAATAAAATATCAATAAAACATTAATCCGTACCTTATTCCAGTTTGAGAGATATTTTATTATATCTAATTTTACCGATGAATTTATATATAATAACATTCTATGCAGACTAACTTATATTCTTTTTATATTCTACATAAAAAAAACAATCTCTATTTGATAAATGATATTTGACATAAAGAGAAAAAAAATATATTGATTCTATTCGCACGTAAGTTTAAAAATATAATAGTGCATATATAATTATATATATAATAATATATATCAATTGCGTAAAAATAAGAAAATTTGCTAAATTAAGAATTTGATTTAGCTGGGAATAGTGATATAATGATGCTTACGTTTGAGTTGTATGTATTTCCTATTTTTATTACATACATACTTTCTCACAAGACGACAAGATGTTCGCAGATATATTTCTTATCATATATTTATAGAAATCAACAATTTATTTTTGTTGTTACATCAAATCCTTCCTTGGAATATAATAGCCTCTGTTTAATAGTGGGCTTTTCTTATGGTGCCTGCACTTTGTACACGCGGAAACTTCTTCCTTCTTTTTATGAGACTTCACCTCTTATTACGTCTATTACTCGGCATCTTCAGACGAGACGTCACAAAATTCTGATACTGAAAGGATCACGTTTCAAAAAATAAAGGACAAAGCCAGCATGTCCACACACATCCGACCATGATTATGGCCTTGTATAATAAGGAGTAAGGAGCGGAAACGCTCGCCACGTGACAAGCAACATCGGCCGCATTGATGCCATACGGGTCGCGTTTTTCGCGCATGCGCGACGAACGCGGCCTCAATAAAGTTACGTTTACATGGGCCATATTTTCCGCGTAAAGGTGGAAGCACATAAAATTGCAGGAGCCATGAGCAGAAAGCAGAAGCCATATGTGCATGCGCTATGGTATCCGTAGAGCTCTAAAGGCCATTGCACGTAACAAAGTTTTAATCATAATCGTAAGGCCGTAAAAAAATAGACCAATCACACTCGATTATTCTTCGAGCTCGAGAAGAATAATCGACTGTGAATAGTCTATTTTCTTACGGCCTTACGATTATGACTAAAACTTTGTTACGTGCAATAGCCACAGATACCATAGCGCATGCGCATATGGCTTCTGCCTTCTGCTTATGGCTCCTGCAATTTTATGTGCTTCCACCTTAAGGGTGCCGTCCCATGCAGGACGGAATTTCGGAAAACGAAATCTCGAAATCATTCTGATTGGTTAGCCCCATGGGGCACAGTACAAGCTTCATGGGGCTAACCAATCAGAATGATTCCGAGATTCCGTTTTTCGAAATTCCGTCCTGCATGGGACGGCACCCTAACGCGTATCGCGTAACCAATCATATCGTTCATTCTTTTAGAATGTTAGAGTCCCTAGAAGTAAGAGTCTGACCAGATGTGGTTCAACTTTTGATTGGCTGGATACGAAATGGCGGCACCAATCAATGATGACTGAAGCACGCAGAATATTTGAAAAGTAGTAATGTGATTGGCTGCGTTCAGCGAAGAAGCAGCTTAATAAGACGATGTGCACACGTCAGACTGGGGGCTCGATTACGATTCTTGAAAATTACAAAAGTGAACAAATTTACTAGATATTGACCAATGAAATCATAGATACTCTAGTGAATTTTCTCACTTTTGTAATTTTCACCTTGTTTCAAAAACCGTAATAGGCTCCCGGATCACAGTAGGTGTAGTATAGGTGTAGGTACGCCATTTTCGATCCAATTAGATCTTTGACCAGACTCTTACTACTAGGGACTCTAGTCGTAATTTATTGGTTACGCGATACGCGTTACGCAAAAAATATCAGTCCATGTGGACGGACCCTAAAAGTGAAATTTCATAGCAGTAAAAAGCAGCAGCATTTTAATAACTTACTAGATATTACTAACATCGATTTGGGCTGTGTTCCGAATTCATTTAGTTAATTAAAATGCTATAGTGCACGTGACGTAAACTATAAATTTTAGTTGATTAAAGTGAATTTTGGAGCACAGCCTTGGTGGACCTTGTCAAATTATCAAACCGATGTTAGTAACATCTAGTAAATTACTAAAATGCTGCTACTTTTTACTGCCCATAAAATTTCACATTAAGAATTTATCGCAAACAAAAGGATATGCTACGGGTCACCCGTAAAAATTTTTGAAAAAAAAACTAATTTTTTTTAATTTTTTACGGGTGAACCATATAGGTCATATAGGACATCCTTTTGTTTACAATAAATACTTATTGAAGACGCGTTCGTCGCGCATGCGCAAAAAAACGCAACTCGTCTGGCATCACTGCATCGGCCGCGTTCAGCAGAACCACAGTATATTTACATACAATAGGGACAAGCCATTTTCATGAAATCAGCTGTCGTACTAAGGGCCTAAATTCGTATGTATTTGACCGGAAATGAATGGCCGGGAAAGAATCTACCATATGAAATCGTTTGTATTTCGTATGAAGACTTTTGAAGTGCAATTGAAAAGGTTTGTGAGTCATTCGTTTAATTGTAATTAATTAATTATTTTTACACCATGCATTTAGCCGAAATAGCTAAATTAATAAAAGTTTTTATACGGAATCGTTTGTATTTTGTATGAAGAGTTATGAAGTGTGATTAAAAAGGTTTGTGAGTCACCCAGATAATTTTAATTAAATATTTATAAACTCGGTAATTAGCCGAAATATAGATTTTTAGTTATTCATGTTAAAAGAAGAAGGCGCTAGTGTTTCCGAAGGTCCGTCTGCAATCAGAATTAATATGAACGTTTTAAAAATTATTTTATACTAAAATAAATAAATATACAGGCTAATAAGCCTGTAGCTATGAGCGATAGTTGCTAATTAAGTTTGTAAAGATGTACCAGCTGTGCAGGGTGAAGAGCAGGTTATCTCAAACGCCCTGCCACAACCCAATTAAAAGAGACTCAAATGTCATTACCGCTGAGAAGTACTTTTTGCCATTTAAGTTAGCATGTCAGAGCAACCGGATTGTCCATTGCGTTCCACCTTGAATTTTTTTTACAGTCGTTTATTAGGATTGCCCTACTTTTAAATTGAGCGCTTTTAAATGTATTATTATTAAACTACCGATATCGACATATTATTAGTAATTTAATATTAAAACTTGACAGAGTGACGTAAACTAATTCGCTCATAGTATTATAACAAAGTATTATGCGTTCAAATTCTCGAAAGCTAATAGCTTCTTTACTATGCTCTCTCTTTATGTCGATCGATTCAGAAAAAAATCTCCGAAGTCTTTCTTTCTCTCGCGATATTCCTAGAGTAAAACTGTACAAAAGCTCTACGAAATTGGCGATATTTTTCACGGATCTGGTTCGAGTCTCGGCTCTTGAGGAAGGTGCGCATGTAGAAAGAGTACGCCAACACAGTTTATCCTGCTAAATGGTTATCAATTCTCTATAAGTTCTGTATTGTACATAAATTATAGAATATCTAAACGTTTCTTTTTTTTTCGATGTCCTGTGACATTGTACAATAGAGTTACAAATAAAGATAAAGCCACACTTTACGTATAATCTGATTCAGTCTTTGCTAATGTTACATAATAACGTGCGAAAGAACTAACAGTTAAACTATTTAAGAGGCTATTTAAGAATTTAATTGATACTGGAAGCATAAAAACTGTTTAGCTAGCTTTACACAAGATATTGGTCTTCTTCTTTATGAAATCGTCAAATTATGATTATGATACATTTCTACATTATCACCAGCATCGAATCTAATCTTATTTATCGTGATACTCTTGAGAAACTGTTAATCCATTGTTTTAACTCGATCGCGGCGCAGAACTGCGTCCACCAATATTGTTCTTCTCCCTCCAATCAATTCCCGTAAAAGCTGTCTACATATTGAACAGTCGATACAACGACGGCGGATTAGTCTGAAATTAAGCACACGTTAACAATCACTCTTCTTGCTAAAATCACAATTTTCTTTTCAATCGCATACCTTGATTATGACATACCTGTAGACCAGCACGGGAGTCAGATCGTCGGCAGCAGGTATGCCTCTTTCCGATGCCATGGAGAAGAGATTCATGATGGTAGTCGCGCAACAAAATACACACTGCAACTTATCCCTAGGAGTCTTATACGCCGATATCATAGCCAATTCAGCCTGCGCCCATGACCAGGGGCATTCGTAATGATAAACTTTTGAAATGCGTAGATCCCTGTGATTTGAAGTTACGACCTTTGCCAACTTATTGATATGACCGTGAAAAAGCTGGTCCCTATATACATCTCCATCTTCATTTAGATAGAGCGCATTGTGGTATACCCATGCCATGACGGTTCTTTCCACCACGACTCTCGCCAAATCTAACTGGTTGGCGCTTGCCGCTGAAAGTAAGAAGTAAGTTCAGACGTCTCTGAGCACTCCCGCTAAGATCAATTGCGAGATAAATAATTATATTCATGTACATTGCCAAATCGGATCGTTGTCCATTTCCACGTGGACCTTCCCTAGAAAATTATCCACGAGATCCTGTTTCTCGTCAGCTAGCGTAAGCTTTTTAAACTCTTCGCAGAAACGCAGGAGGAAAGCCTTCTTTTTTTCCAAAAATACCCTCACACAAACGGATACAAGATAATTAAAGATAGCATCCCGATCGCACTTAACTCGCACGCATAATCTGAAAAATATTATTATTAAACGGTTAACATCTTACATTTAAACATCTTACATTTACTTATACATTACATACAAAGATGATATTTATATATAAACAGTACCTATCTAAGTGAGCTAATGTCGACAGCAATCCCTGACGACATCTGATTAAATATGCGATATATAAGGAGATCGCTTTTGATAATCCTCTCGAAGTGATTTGAAGAGCTTTCTACATCCATCGTCATTAAATAGACGCACGCAACGTAAAGTTTCATGAAGATGAGCTAGTTAGACTTAGCTAACTAAGACTTAGCTCAGCTTCAGTTTTGCCGTTTGCTATGACAGAACCCTCCTGCTGATGTTCCCCATCAAGCCTCACGTTCTCTTCCTCCGCCTGAGTCTCCATTTGCGCGAAGATCACGTTGATCATCTGCGTGAGAGTCGCACAGGCTGTTGTTTGATTCACCAGGTTGCGCGACGACAAGTAAACGTTGTAAACAGTACGAATTGTTAACAGTACCGTACCCTCGTATACCTCCACATGCTGGCTTGTCATTACAGTCAGCAGAGCTTTAATAATCTACAGCTGCACACTCTCATCGGTCTGTGGACCGGTGAAGCAACCGCAAATTGTCTCGACAATGCGCACAATCAGCAGCTTGTTAGGCTCCGTTGAATCAGGCACATTGCCAGTGAGATGGCTATATGCGATTAACTTCTGCAGGCAGTCCAGTGCTGTGTCACCACAATCCGTAGTGACTAGCTCTGACATGCTGACTCAAATGGCAAGAAGTACTTCTCAGCGGTAATGACATTTGAGTCGCTCTTAATTGGACTGTGGCCAATTAAGGGCGTTTGAGATAACCTCTTGCACCCTGCACAGCTGGTGTACATCTTTGATCTCGTTACGGAGGTCCTCTGCAAGATGGAAATATGAGTGACAAACTTAATTAGCAACTATCGCTTATAGCTACAGGCTTATTAGCCTGTATATTTATTTATTTCAGTATAAAATAATTTTTAAAACGTTCATATTAATTCTGATTGCAGACGGACCTTCGGGAACACTAGCGCCTTCTTCTTTTAACATGAATAACTAAAAATCTATATTTCGGCTAATTACCGAGTTTATAAATATTTAATTAAAATTATCTGGGTGACTCACAAACCTTTTTAATCACACTTCATAACTCTTCATACAAAATACAAACGATTCCGTATAAAAACTTTTATTAATTTAGCTATTTCGGCTAAATGCATGGTGTAAAAATAATTAATTAATTACAATTAAACGAATGACTCACAAACCTTTTCAATTGCACTTCAAAAGTCTTCATACGAAATACAAACGATTTCATATGGTAGATTCTTTCCCGGACATTCATTTCCGGTCAAATACATACGAATAGGGCCTAAGCAGAATGGCTGTCTTATAACCTTAAGGCAGTGTTTTATGCCTTAAGTCTTTGTTTTATGTAACGCACAATACTGTGTTAATATTTCCTGTCTTGTGTAGTATACGCGACATAAAACACTGCCTTAAGGTTATAAGACAGCCATTCTGCTTAGGTCCTAACACTTTCAATAATTTTGAATACGTTATTTGATTGCTAGTCGTTCGCTAATGTTTGCATGTTTTTTTTTATTTTGTTTATATATTAATATTTTTGACAAAAAATGGAAATTAAATTTGGGCAAATGTAACCGCCATTTGGAAGCTATAACTCATGATTTCGGTGAATATTTCGGTGTTAAAACGTTTGCTAGTCGTTTGCTAATCGTTTGTTAGATCCGTGTATACAAGTATTGTTCTTATTTTATCTATAAATTGCCCATATTTTATGTTAATAACATGTAAATTATCTAGTAACTTTAGTTCTAGTGACTTTTAGGTGACTCGACGCTCACGCGTCGTTCTTAGTTAAACGTGTTTTTTACAAGTTGCATACCTGTAAGAGTGGTACACGTGCTACATGTTATATGTATATATGGTACATACAGAGAGAAACCTGAGAGCGGCCATCCCGCTTCGGGGGACGCCTGTCCTAATCTGCCCTCTGAGAAAGTGGACGTCAACTACGGCGTTACGCTAGGTAACGATCAGAGAGATCTCGGGTAACGATACATGGGTTCGTATCCGTGCTATGGTTCGTGTCCGAACTACTCAGATGGAGGGGATGTGCTGGTCGCGCAAGCCCCTCCTCTGTCAGTGTACGCTCGGCACTCGGCAAGCTTCGCGCGGGGAGAGAAGGGCAGACATACGATCTGCTGTTTCCTTCTCTCTTGAGCTGTTAGAGGCCACGCATTTCGGGTATCGCCTCTCATGTCTCGCCGAATGCCGAGTCTCGAGTTGGCAAATCGACGATGCGCTATGTTACATTTATGTTTATATTTACGAGTTTTAATTGTTATATTTATAAATATTGCAATTATATTTACAAAAAAATTGCAAATTAATAAATAAATTTTATTAAACATAAAATCGCGTGATCATGTACTTCCGTAGTTTTTTGTACCGTTAAAATTAAACATAAAATTAATTAAGTAAATAAATATTTATAAACATAAAAACTAAAATTTGTAAATGTAATGTATAGAAATTCCCGTTCTGGCCAATATGCTTTTTTATCTAGAAATAAAGTCATATTAAAAACATTAACTTTGGGATAATATTTAAATTTAATATTTAAATGCGTAATAATAGTAAAATATTAACTATCGAGAAAAAAAGGTAGTTTATAGTGTTCTTTTTACTCTTATTAAATTTGCTAAATCACGAGCACCAAAAGAGGGATATTGGATTAAAATAAAAACAATTTATTATACAAATAATGCACACGGTTAATGTTTCGACTATAGTTAGTCTTCTTCGGAACGGATTATTACGAAAGAAGAAGATAAATATCAAGAAACATAATAATTAATGTTCATTTAACATACTAAAACATTAAACATTAGTCTAGACTAAAACATTAAACAATCACCTAACAATATAAACAAATAAACAAATAATCTAATTGAATCTAAAATCAAAAATAAAAACGCCGGAATAATCGAATGAAACCATGGCAAGATTATTTATATTGAGAAGTGGTAAAATCTCTTCCGTCAGGAAGAGAATGTAAAAAATTATTAACGGGGGTATTTTGATTTAAAAGATTTTTAAAATATATATCTTGCAGGAATTTTTTATAGGGAAACAAAGAAAGTGAATAACGTTAAACTTTGCATGTTCACTTCACCTTATTTTAAAATTTTATTTTTATTTTTAAGTAACAAAAATGCTTTTCCACTAGAAGGTATAAATGACAGACGGTGTAAATAATTCTAGCTGTTCTACAGGTATTTAAAACGCAAAAAGCTAAAATTTTCTTATTCAGAAGAAGTATATGTGGCTATCGTCTGAACTAAAACTAAACCAATATTTCCATTCTAGGCAGCCTTTTTATCAAAAATATTATTAATCAATATTAAATAAACAATTTACGGTCTGAACTTGTATTTTATCGTAGCCTAATAATATTTTTTATATACTATATTCACATATTTTTTTCAACCTTAATAAACTACGCGCCGACTAACTTGTCAGACTTATAACATCTCCTCATTCCCTCTAATTAAATCGATTTAAATAATAGTAAAGAATTTACTACTCCAACACAGGAGCTGTGTTGTAAGTCTGACAGGTTATGTCGGCGCGCAGTTTATTAAGGTTGGAAAAAATATACGTGTAGTACACAAAAAATATTATTAGGCTATTAAGATCCAAGCTCGGACCGCCGTAAACGGCTTATTTAATATTGATTGATTGTATATAACGGTCACATAAAACGGGGGGTCTTATTTCTCTTATATTATTAAAAATATTATAACTTTTTTTAAAATTTTGTTAGTATTTTATTAAAAGAAAAAACTAATAAACGTATAATGTTTATTCTAATTCAGACAATAACCACACTTATTCTGAATAAGAAAATTTTTTGTTTTTGGGTTTCTGATACCTATAGAACAGCCAGAATCATTTACTCCGTCTGTCATTTACACCTTCTAGTGATCATGCAGGATATAACATAGAAAAAAATAGCATTTTTCTTATTTAAAAAATAAAAATAAATTCTTAAAATAAGGTTAAATAAAAAACATGCAAAGTTTAACAATATTCGCTTTCTTAGTTCCGCTATAAAAAATTCCCATTTATGAAAAATACTTATTTTTAAGATCTTTCAAACCAGAATACGCCCTTAATTTATTGTTTGTTATTAATATATTGTTATTAATTATATACATATAAGTATTAGAAAGCATATGGTATAAAATAATTTCAATATTCAAATTATTGTAATAATAATAAAAAAATCAATTATTTACATTTTCTTCTGTGTGTGTATGCGTGATGTTATTGACAATAGTTTTTTTGCACGTTTACATTTCTTTTACAGATTTTTTACACGCTTAATTTTCACAAGTGTGATGTCAAATACAGACAAGATTTTTGTTTATCTGTTATAAGCGTTATTTCGAATGCAAGATTTTAATAATCAAACGTTTTTAATAATCAAATATTTTCAAACTGCAAACGAGGGACAAGCAATATCATCTACACAGCATGTAGCCTTAAAATACTATGATCTTTTCATCAGCAGCACTAGCGTATAATTTGTCCGCCGACATTACGAATTTCTTCTGCAGCAACACATAAAATGTTAAACAGTTTCCTCGAATGGTTGTAACAACGTCTGTACTTGCATTATTAATTTGTTAAGGTATTGTTCACATTCTCATTCTAAAATAATAATCCTATTAAAAAATGTTTATTCTTCTTTAAAGAAAATGCTGTCTCAAATGTTATTCTTTCAAAAAATTTTGACAGACTTGGAAGAAAGAGTTAATTTATATATAGAGACAGAAACTTATCTTAACTTTTAAAATATATTTTAAATTTCTTTAATGCATATAATGCGCGTGTGAGTATGAAAGTGCAATTTGTTTTTCTAAATATGATAAATATCATTTTTTAAAAGCTTAATGACAATAATAATCAACGGCAAAACGTTTGTGTGTGATAAAAAATTTACAACATAAAAATACACAAATTTATATAATTAAATGTAAAATATGTCCGTTTAATTAATAATATTCACGATGTTTAGAAATACAAATTGGATTTTCATATTCACACGCGTGTGGCCGGGGCGTATTAAAAAAAGAGGTGTGGCCTCGGGGGGTAAATGATGCAAAAGCATGCAGACGTTGTTATAATCGTTCAAGAAAACTGTTCAATATTTTATGTGATTGTTGCAGAAGAAATTCGTAATGTCGGCGAATAAATTATACGCTAGTGCTTCTAGAGAAAATCGTAGTATTTTAAGACTACATGTTGTGGATCATTGCTGATCACTCGTTTGCAGATTGAAAATGTTAAACGTAATCTTGCATTTGAAGTCACGCTTATAACAGATAAATAAAAATCTTGTCTGTATTTCACATCACACTTGTGAAAGTTAAGCGTGTAATAAATCTGCAAAAAAAAATGTAAACGTGCAAAAAAACTTGTAAATAATATCACACACACACGCACACACAGTAGAAAATGTAAATAATTGATTTCCTTATTATTACATTTAAATATTAAAATTATTTTGTACCATATGCTTCTTCACACTTATATGTATGTAATTAATAACAATATGTTAATGACAAATAATAAATTACAAGGGCGTATTCTAGTTTGAAAGATCTTAAGGACGTTCTCCGAAAAATCGATTTTCTCTAGATTTTTTTAAAACTGTGAATATACATTAATTTAGGTGTGTTTTATGCGTGGTATAAATTTCAGTACCTCTTACGATATTAAAAATCGAGATATTGAGCTTCAAAGTTTCAACTTTTAACATGGAATTCCTATTCCTATTCCGAGCTATTGTAATATAGACATAATAAATTGTGAAACAAGTTTTCTCTAAATGTTTTTGAAAAACTAGTATATAATCCATAACAATAGAAATAATATGCGATAAGTGTCAATAACCTTGCGGTACGCGTTTTCGAGAAATACTAGTGTAAAGTACGCGATTTGATGAATTTTTCGCTCGGTTCAGGAATGACAAAAGAGGAGAGGCGTCAGTTATTACTTGGCAACGTCGCATGAGTTCTCACGCGTGAAGTTAACTTCTTATTTTTTAGTTGTTATATGTAATATTTTGTATATAAACAATGAAGGGTCAAAGCACATAACATGGCGTAGCGATATACGACGGTCGTAGTACTCGACCTGACAGATCAGGATACGCCAAAGTTTGTGCGTTACTTACGTCCACGACTACGACTGTCATATGTGCTTTGGCCCTAACTTTAGTAAAATAAATTTTTCTTTTTAGGCATGAATACAAGTTGAGCACGACTGGAGCCGGCGAAGGTCTTTAAAAATAGGTATTTTTCAGGAATTTTTAATTAGGTGAACGAAGAAAGCGAATAACATTAAACTTTGCATGTTCTTTTAATCTTATTTTAAGAATATATTTTTATTTTTTAAGTAAGAAAAATATTCTTATCTATGTTATATCTTGATCACTAAAAGACGTAAATAAGAGATGAAGTAAATGATTCTAGCTGTTCTAAATATCAGAAATGTAAAAACCAAAAACTTTCTTATTTAAAATAAGTGATGGCTATCGTCTGAACTAGAATAAACATTGTTTATTAGTTTTTTTTTTAATAAAATACTAATAAAATTTTGAAGAAAGTTATAATATTTTTAATAAAAAAGCCGCTTTTACACACACAAAATAGAAATATTGATTTAATTCTAGTTCAGACAATAGTCACACTTCTGCAGAATTAGAAATTTTAGAGAAAGAAAATTTTAGCTTTTTGTGTTTCAGATACCTAGAACAGCTAGAATTATTTACACCGTCTGTCATTTATAGTGACAAGGATATAACAGAAAAGAAGAGCATTTTTGTTACTTAAATAAAAATAAAATTTTAAAATAAGGTGAAGAAAACATGCAAAGTTTAACGTTATTCACTTTTTTTGTTTCCCTATAAAAAATTCCTGAAAAATATCTATTTTAAAGATATTTTAAATCAGAATACCCCCGTTATTAATTGTTTACATTCTCTTCCTGACGGAAGAGATTTTATCACCTCTCAATATAAATATAAAATTTATCTTGTCATGGTTTCATTCGATTACTCCGGCGTTTTTATATTTGTGATTCAATTAGATTTTATTGTTTATTTTGTTTATATTATTAGGAAATTGTTTAATGTTTTAGTCTAGTAGACTAATGTTTAATGTTTTAGTGTGTTAACTGAAACATTATCATAGTTTTTTATATTTATATCTTCTTCTTTTATATTCATAGTAATCCGTTCCGAAGAAGACTAAAATTATAATAAGTACAGTCGAAATGTTATCCACGTGTATTGTTTATTTAATAAAATGTTTTTATTTTTATCCAATATCCTTTTGTTGTTGCTTGTAATTTAGCCGTAATTTGGCCAATTAAACATGCATAGGTAAAATAAATTTAATGAGAGTAAAAGAACATTATAAACTACAATTATTTCTCATAGTTAATAATATAATTATTGGTATGCATTTAAATATTACACGTAAATATTATTATGCTAAAGTAAAGGTTTTTAATGTAAGACTTTTTTAGATAGAAAAGCATATGTATAGAACCGTGATTTTTATACATTACATTTGCGAATTTTAATTTTTAAGTTTATAAATATTTATTTAATTAATTATATTTGCAATCTTTATACAGGGTGCCCCTGAATTCTTGGTACTTTTTTCATATTTAGATAGAGCGAGCCAAACTGAGTCGAAAAGTCATGTACCATTTTGCAATTTTCGCAATAGTTGACGAGTTATTAATGATTAAAAATCGCCGTATTAGCCCGCCCTCCGCCAAATCCAAGCGCGCGGCGAGATGCGGCCGCCCCGCGGTCGGCGCGCGGGCAGTTGTTTACTACGAGCGGCGCGTAACGCCGGGCCCCTGTCCTAAGCGATGATAGTTTCTCTCCTTTTTTTTAAATAGAAATAAAATTTTCTAACAACATAGAACATTTTTTTGTGCGTACGTATGTACATACGTGTGTACATGCATACAGAAAAATATCAATTGTGCTGCTTAAAAAAGCGATTACTCAATTTACTTTTTTTTTTTTTTTAGTAAGTAACGGTTGTCTTTAAGAAAGAATATTTTCTTGATAATAGTCTTAAAATGTACAAATTTTAGAAAGAGTCTTTATCATGTGCTATGTACTCGAAAGAAGAATTTATATTTCTTCAAAGAACATAATAAAAATTTTATCAAAGAAAAGTCAAAATAATAAATAAAGTAATATGAGGACCCTCGAGATTAAAATAGGAGAAGGCTATGACGGTCAGACGCAGATCACAGTGCGTAATATCAGAAATAAGTGATTTATTCGTCGTTTTGATACATTACATCGATCCGTACGTTTCGGCTCAGTTTTGAGCCATCTTCAGCGGTAGTTACAGAAATTAAGTTACACGTTCTCCGTACCGTATGGTGAGTTTACTGATTCAAAGTATCAGAAACATAGACCAATTGATCCATATCTGTAAATTTGTTCAATTAATGTTGAGATATTAAAAAGATCCCTTAGGAAACTCACCATTCGGTCTGAAAAACGTGGAATACAGAGCCATGTATACATAATAAATACTCTCTGCGAGAAGTTTTGACGATCTTATCGACACGACACATGCACAGCAATGATATGAAAGGTTTTGCAAGAAGAGGCATGTCGTAGGTCAACACACCGGCGAGGATTATAACAAAGCACGATTTGACACCGTCTCAAAATGACACGGATTTTTTGCATCATGCATATGTCACGGTTTTGAGCAAATTGTAATCCATGCTCATGAACTTTGGTCGTTGGCAAATCGGGGTTTTACTATTGGTACATGCAATATTGTGACGGTGTCAAATCGTGCTTTGTTATAATCCTCGCCGGTGTGTTGATCTACGACATGCTTCTTCTTGCAAGACCTTTCATATTATTGTGTGTCGTGTCGACAAGATCGTCAAGTCTTCTCGCAGAGAATAGATATTCATTATGTACGCATGGCTCTGTATTCCATGTTTTTCAGACCGAATGGTGAAGTTTCCTAAGGGATCTTCTTAATATCTCAACATTAATTGAACAAATTTACAGATATGGATCAATTGGTCTATGTTTCTGATACTTTGAATCAGTAAACTCACCATACGGTACGGAGATCGTGTAACTTAACTTCTGTAACTACTGCTGAAGATGGCTCAAAGCTGAGCCGAAACGTACGGATCGATGTAATGTATCAAAACGACGAATAAATCAGTTATTTCTGATATTACGCACTGTGATCTGCGTCTGACCCTCATAGCCTTGACTTGTCCTATCAAAATAATTAGCAAATCAAATGTTTGTTTTAATTTTATATTCTTAACTGAAGAACTGAATAATTAGAATGTAGAATATTATTTATTTTAAGTAATATTATCAAGAAAACATTTTTTATAAAGATCATCGTTTATACTTAAAGAAGAGAAAACTGAGTAATTGGTTTTCTTAGCACTAGAATGATATTTTTTTACTCTGTGCGTATACGGCACGCCATTTTACTATTTAATATCATCATAAAAATTCTATCAAATTAAATCGATACTTAAAGAAAAGAAATTATTATTATGTGTCTAGACTTACTTATAATTCATCGAATTATTGTTAAGCTGTAATTGAAAATGCAGAATTAAAATTATGTCTAGACAAAATATTAATTCTGAATTTATTTTACGTTATGACATAAAAAATTTTCGGGAATTAAAATTATGTACATAATTGTAATTCCCGAATTTTACTTATGTACGCAATTTTAATACTTGAATTTCTATTATGTACACACAATCGTAATTCTGGAATTACTTTTTTTCTTTTGGTAAGTAACGGGGTTCTTTAAGAAAGAATATTTTCTTGATAATAATCTTAAAATGTATTCATCACAAATTTTAGAAAAAGTCTTTATCATGTACTGGAAAAAAGAATTTATACTCCTTCAAAAAACATTATACTATTTTATCAAAGAAAAGTCAAAATAATAAGCAAATCAAATTTTTGTTTTAATTTTATATTTTTAATTGAATAGTTAAACAATTAGAATTTAGAATATTATTTGTTTTAAGTAAAGAGAGTGATGAGTGTATTTTAAGATTATTATAAAAATGAAATATTCTTTGCGAAGATGACCGTTAAAAGAAGGGAAATGGAGTAATTGGTTTTCTTAGCACTAGAATAATATTTTTTGCGTGTGAATTGTGCATGAATAGCAATCGCGATATAAGATCGCGAGCCAAAAAATAATTTTTTTTTCTGTGGCAAGAAAATGATAGAGCGCTATCATTTCCACACCACCTTGCGGTAGATAGCATGGCGCATTTTTTTTTAAGTGGTATCCCCAGTAGGTCTAATCCACTTTGCATTAAAATATTTTCATATTTTAATGTAAGAACTGTTCGAAGTGCCTTCCTCCTTCTCGTATACAGAGTTCGGCCCTTCGAATGATATTGCGCGTCGAGCGGTGCGCCATTTCCGGCGTGATGGTACCGAAAGCTGCGAGAATTTCTTCTCGTACCTCAGCTTCTGTACCACCACGCCTGTGCTCGATTAAATCTTTGATGTAACCCCAAACGAAATAGTCGAGCACGTTAAGATCCGGCGACCGCGCCGGCCAAATTATTGGTCCACCTCGACCCATCCATCTACCCGGATATCGCGCGTCTAAAACATTTCGCGCCTGTCGCGAAAAATGCGCGGGAGCCCCGTCGTGCTGGAAAATGAGCTCTTCCCGTTCACGAAGGGGAACGTCTTCGAGAAGACCGGGCAACTCATGTTCCAGAAACCGCGCGTAAACTTCCCCGGTTAAACGTGGCGGGAGAATGTAGGGACCGATCTGAAAATCATAGAAAGAGTGTAATTTGAAAAAACTGTGAGGGATACAAAGACGGACTTTTTTAACTCATAAACTTACTACTTACAATTCGGTTCGCTTTTATTCCTGCCCAAACATTTATCGACCAGCGATATTGGAACGCGCCTTGGCGAATGGCGTGCGGATTTTCACCTCTCCATAATAAAAAATTATGGGAGTTAAACACTCCATTTGGTGTGAAGGTCGCTTCGTCCGTCCACAGGATGCGGTCGGGGAAAAGAGCGTTCCGCCGACACTGCGCGAGGAACCCTGTGGTGTATTTCGCCGATAATTAATATTTGTTAAAAGCAGCGTAAACATTAAAGAAAGATGATAAAAGTACCTTCACAATAATAGATGCGCTGCTCTGCATCTCTTGCAAGAAGTTGCTGCACCCGTTGATAATGATACGGGTGCAATCCGTCCTGACGTAGAACCCGATGTACGACGCTTTGGGAGAGACCAAGCATACCAGCGACACGGCGTATGGTAGGTCGTCTCTGGGGGTTCTCGGGATCGTCCTCGAAATCCTCGAATATTTGGAGGATTCTTTCTTCGTCGACTACGCGACGTTGCAACGGCGCACCAGCATTTCGCCAATTGGGCATAAGAGATCCTGTCTCTCTGGCGCGTCGGACACATCCCAAAATCACGTTGTATCCGGGATGTCGTTCACGCTCGGGGAATCGTTCCGCGTAGAGTCGAACGGCGGCACGGACGTTTTCTCCAGCCATTCCATACGTAATTAGCATATCTGTATACTCTTGAGCAGTATACATTTTCTCACAATTTATCAAAATATTAGCGAGAATGCACGCACGTCGGACGCTTAGGTACGACTCGTGGAGCGACAAACAACAACGTTAAAACAAAAGATATTTTGCAAACGTTGTTGTTTGTCGCTCCACGAGTCGTACCTAAGCGTCCGACGTGCGTGCATTCTCGCTAATATTTTGATAAATTGTGAGAAAATGTATACTGCTCAAGAGTATACAGATATGCTAATTACGTATGGAATGGCTGGAGAAAACGTCCGTGCCGCCGTTCGACTCTACGCGGAACGATTCCCCGAGCGTGAACGACATCCCGGATACAACGTGATTTTGGGATGTGTCCGACGCGCCAGAGAGACAGGATCTCTTATGCCCAATTGGCGAAATGCTGGTGCGCCGTTGCAACGTCGCGTAGTCGACGAAGAAAGAATCCTCCAAATATTCGAGGATTTCGAGGACGATCCCGAGAACCCCCAGAGACGACCTACCATACGCCGTGTCGCTGGTATGCTTGGTCTCTCCCAAAGCGTCGTACATCGGGTTCTACGTCAGGACGGATTGCACCCGTATCATTATCAACGGGTGCAGCAACTTCTTGCAAGAGATGCAGAGCAGCGCATCTATTATTGTGAAGGTACTTTTATCATCTTTCTTTAATGTTTACGCTGCTTTTAACAAATATTAATTATCGGCGAAATACACCACAGGGTTCCTCGCGCAGTGTCGGCGGAACGCTCTTTTCCCCGACCGCATCCTGTGGACGGACGAAGCGACCTTCACACCAAATGGAGTGTTTAACTCCCATAATTTTTTATTATGGAGAGGTGAAAATCCGCACGCCATTCGCCAAGGCGCGTTCCAATATCGCTGGTCGATAAATGTTTGGGCAGGAATAAAAGCGAACCGAATTGTAAGTAGTAAGTTTATGAGTTAAAAAAGTCCGTCTTTGTATCCCTCACAGTTTTTTCAAATTACACTCTTTCTATGATTTTCAGATCGGTCCCTACATTCTCCCGCCACGTTTAACCGGGGAAGTTTACGCGCGGTTTCTGGAACATGAGTTGCCCGGTCTTCTCGAAGACGTTCCCCTTCGTGAACGGGAAGAGCTCATTTTCCAGCACGACGGGGCTCCCGCGCATTTTTCGCGACAGGCGCGAAATGTTTTAGACGCGCGATATCCGGGTAGATGGATGGGTCGAGGTGGACCAATAATTTGGCCGGCGCGGTCGCCGGATCTTAACGTGCTCGACTATTTCGTTTGGGGTTACATCAAAGATTTAATCGAGCACAGGCGTGGTGGTACAGAAGCTGAGGTACGAGAAGAAATTCTCGCAGCTTTCGGTACCATCACGCCGGAAATGGCGCACCGCTCGACGCGCAATATCATTCGAAGGGCCGAACTCTGTATACGAGAAGGAGGAAGGCACTTCGAACAGTTCTTACATTAAAATATGAAAATATTTTAATGCAAAGTGGATTAGACCTACTGGGGATACCACTTAAAAAAAAATGCGCCATGCTATCTACCGCAAGGTGGTGTGGAAATGATAGCGCTCTATCATTTTCTTGCCACAGAAAAAAAAATTATTTTTTGGCTCGCGATCTTATATCGCGATTGCTATTCATGCACAATTCACACGCAAAAAATATTATTCTAGTGCTAAGAAAACCAATTACTCCATTTCCCTTCTTTTAACGGTCATCTTCGCAAAGAATATTTCATTTTTATAATAATCTTAAAATACACTCATCACTCTCTTTACTTAAAACAAATAATATTCTAAATTCTAATTGTTTAACTATTCAATTAAAAATATAAATTAAAACAAAATTTGATTTGCTTATTATTTTGACTTTTCTTTGATAAAATAGTATAATGTTTTTTGAAGGAGTATAATTCTTTTTCCAGTACATGATAAAGACTTTTTCTAAAATTTGTGATGAATACATTTTAAGATTATTATCAAGAAAATATTCTTTCTTAAAGAACCCCGTTACTTACCAAAAGAAAAAAAGTAATTCCAGAATTACGATTGTGTGTACATAATAGAAATTCAAGTATTAAAATTGCGTACATAAGTAAAATTCGGGAATTACAATTATGTACATAATTTTAATTCCCGAAAATTTTTTATGTCATAACGTAAAATAAATTCAGAATTAATATTTTGTCTAGACATAATTGTAATTCTGCATTTTCAATTATAGCTTAATAATAATTCGATAAATTATAAGTATGTCTAGACATAATAATAATTTCTTTTCTTTAAGTATCGATTTAATTTGATAGAATTTTTATGATGATATTAAATAGTAAAATGGCGTGCCGTATACGCACGAGTAAAAAAATATCATTCTAGTGCTAAGAAAACCAATTACTCAGTTTTCTCTTCTTTTAAGTATAACGATGATCTTTACAAAAAATGTTTTCTTGATAATATTACTTAAAATAAATAATATTCTACATTCTAATTATTCAGTTCTTCAGTTAAGAATATAAAATTAAAACAAAAATTTAATTTGCTAATTATTTTGATAGGAGAAGTCAAGGCTATGAGGGTCAGACGCAGATCACAGTGCGTAATATCAGAAATAACTGATTTATTCGTCGTTTTGATACATTACATCGATCCGTACGTTTCGGCTCAGCTTTGAGCCATCTTCAGCAGTAGTTACAGAAGTTAAGTTACACGATCTCCGTACCGTATGGTGAGTTTACTGATTCAAAGTATCAGAAACATAGACCAATTGATCCATATCTGTAAATTTGTTCAATTAATGTTGAGATATTAAGAAGATCCCTTAGGAAACTTCACCATTCGGTCTGAAAAACATGGAATACAGAGCCATGCGTACATAATGAATATCTATTCTCTGCGAGAAGACTTGACGATCTTGTCGACACGACACACAATAATATGAAAGGTCTTGCAAGAAGAAGCATGTCGTAGATCAACACACCGGCGAGGATTATAACAAAGCACGATTTGACACCGTCACAATATTGCATGTACCAATAGTAAAACCCCGATTTGCCAACGACCAAAGTTCATGAGCATGGATTACAATTTGCTCAAAACCGTGACATATGCATGATGCAAAAAATCCGTGTCATTTTGAGACGGTGTCAAATCGTGCTTTGTTATAATCCTCGCCGGTGTGTTGACCTACGACATGCCTCTTCTTGCAAACCTTTCATATCATTGCTGTGCATGTGTCGTGTCGATAAGATCGTCAAAACTTCTCGCAGAGAGTATTTATTATGTATACATGGCTCTGTATTCCACGTTTTTCAGACCGAATGGTGAGTTTCCTAAGGGATCTTTTTAATATCTCAACATTAATTGAACAAATTTACAGATATGGATCAATTGGTCTATGTTTCTGATACTTTGAATCAGTAAACTCACCATACGGTACGGAGAACGTGTAACTTAATTTCTGTAACTACCGCTGAAGATGGCTCAAAACTGAGCCGAAACGTACGGATCGATGTAATGTATCAAAACGACGAATAAATCACTTATTTCTGATATTACGCACTGTGATCTGCGTCTGACCGTCATAGCCTTCTCCTATTTTAATCTCGAGGGTCCTCATATTACTTTATTTATTATTTTGACTTTTCTTTGATAAAATTTTATTATGTTCTTTGAAGGAATATAAATTCTTCTTTCGAGTACATAGCACATGATAAAGACTCTTTCTAAAATTTGTACATTTTAAGACTATTATCAAGAAAATATTCTTTCTTAAAGACAACCGTTACTTACTAAAAAAAAAAAAAAGTAAATTGAGTAATCGCTTTTTTAAGCAGCACAATTGATATTTTTCTGTATGCATGTACACACGTATGTACATACGTACGCACAAAAAAATGTTCTATGTTGTTAGAAAATTTTATTTCTATTTAAAAAAAAGGAGAGAAACTATCATCGCTTAGGACAGGGGCCCGGCGTTACGCGCCGCTCGTAGTAAACAACTGCCCGCGCGCCGACCGCGGGGCGGCCGCATCTCGCCGCGCGCTTGGATTTGGCGGAGGGCGGGCTAATACGGCGATTTTTAATCATTAATAACTCGTCAACTATTGCGAAAATTGCAAAATGGTACATGACTTTTCGACTCAGTTTGGCTCGCTCTATCTAAATATGAAAAAAGTACCAAGAATTCAGGGGCACCCTGTATATTATAAACTTCTAATATATATACATATATATATTTATTTATAAATATAAAAAATAAAATTTGTAAATATAAACGCAAATGTAACGTATAGCGCATCGTCAATTTGCCAACTCGAGACTCGGCACTCGGCGAGACACGAGACACGAGACGCGAAACCGAAATGCGTGGCATTGTGGTATAGCCGGCGCGTGCTAACGGCAACGCCGCGCCGGCAATGTCCCAGCTCAAGAAAAAAAGAGACAGTAGATCGTATGTCTGTCCTTCTCTCCCCGCTCGAAGCTTGCCGAGTGCCGAGCGTACACGAACAGAAGAGGGGCTTGCGCGACCAGCATATCCCCTCCATCTGAATAGTTCGGACACGAACCATAGCACGGACACGAACCATGTGTGTACCGTTACCGAGCGTAACGACGTAGTTGACGTCCACTTTCTCAGGCGGCGCGTCAGTATACGTCCGCTGGAACGGAATGATCCCGGTGGCCGCTCTCAGGTTTCTCTCGGTACATACATGAACGTTGCAGATAAACATCTGTTTATTTACTATTTAACACTTTACATATATGGCTGGATTCGGGGAGCGCGCTATTAGCGCTATTTGCTTGTTCTATCCTTGTTTTACACCTGATGAGCGATAAAGACAGAATGATGCAATAGCGCTAATAGCGCGCTCCTCGAATGCAGCCTATATCATACGTCGAACTAAGAACGGCACATGAGCGTTGAGTCACCAAAAAGTCACTAGGACTAAAGTTACTAGATAATTTACAAGTTATTAAGGGTCGGCAGGAAACCCAGGCAAACTCAGATGCACTCAGGTGCACTTTATGCACTAAGTGTTAAACTGCACTTTACTCCGTATTTTATTTATTATATTCGGGGTTGTACGGCCGTACGTTTTCGAATCGAGCAACGCGATTGGTCGAAATCTTACTGTTACGTTCTACGAAAAGTGTGTGTGGCCAGCTTTAGCGTCAACGCTGAATGTTGAATAAATTCAACTTCATTTCTTGACCTTAATAGCGTCAAAGCGAAGCCACGTGACCCTAAAAATAATATTTTTTATTTTTTTATATATATAAATAAATTTATATATCTATATAAATAAAATATATTATTTCTAAAGATTTTTGCTCGCTGAAAATGAGCGTCAAGCGTCAACATAAAATAGCACCTTAATGATTATTGGCCTTTACTAAAGCCTTTTGTACACGATACTAGAAATCGGTCCGAGTTTCGGTTTAAGCCAATCAACTTGCAGCTCTTACAGAAAAGCAGCAGTTTCATTGGCTTAAACCGAAACTTGGACCGATTTCTAGTATCGTGTACACAAAGCTTTATATCCCAAAATCTAGACCAATTAGACTGAGTTTCCACTGAGTGCGTCATGCGTCGCGTTATCACAAGTTAACCAATCAAAACATCCCATTTTATTACATTACTTGTGACGGGATGTTTAGATTGGTTAACGACAGACGACGCGACGCATAACGCGCTCAGTGGAAACTCAGCCTTAGGGCTAAGACACAATGACAAAAATAAAGAATAAGATAAAGGAATAAGGAATAAGTCCCGGTCTACAATAGGTGTTTTAAGCCCTAAGCCTTAAAAATTGTTCAATCACAGTTGAATTTGAGGAGAATAATTGACTGTGATTGGTCAATTTCTTAGGGCTTAAAACACCTATTGTAGACTGGTACTACGTTTACGCGAGCGTTACTTCTGTAGTGACTTATAATAATTCACCCGTTTACGCGGAGTAAATTATCGTAAGTTACTACAAAATTCCGTTTACGCAAAGGAATTATCGTAAGTTATTACAGAAATAAAGTTTCCGTCACGTTGGAAATTCTGTGCCTATTGCCTGTTGCCAACCAATCATAGCATTCGAATTTTTTAGGTTGTAATTAAGGAGGTTCTACAGACAATGAATGTATCTAAAAATTGGAAAAAACTTTATGAACGTATAAATTGAGATGCGAGAAAAGTGCTCGAAAAATTTTAGCATCGGTTACCGTGTAAAAATTTGCAAAAATGAATTTTGAAATCACAGTTTTTAACATAAGCTACATATGGCAGAGGGGCTCTTGGAGACAGGAAACGAGATATTAATTATATAAAAGCGACCTACCAGAGATTCAAAAAACGGAGCTTTTATAGATCTTAAACTAACCTTTTCAGAAATATCGAGAAAAACAAGGGTTATCGCGTAAAATTTTGTGATATTGGCTATTGAAACAGGCCATATCACAGTTCACGTAGCGTGCTTCGAATAACAAGGGAGATTTGGCAATGTCGCAGCGACTGCACCCGCGCGAAAAGTGTACAGCCAGTACAGCATTACAGTATGACAGCACCTCAAACTTAAGCACCTAACGTTTACGAGCGCTTACAGAGAAGTACTCGCTCTAGAATTATGTGAAACTGTGAAATTACCACGGTCATATGAGCAGAACTGTCAAGTTCGCGACGTTACCACATTTTCTTCCATTATAAGCCGCCAGAGTCAAAAGAGCACTTACACGATATTTTTAATTATTCCTCGTTTCGACTAATATGGGTATGATATAAGCTCTAACGTCATCAAAATTCACGAAAATATTTTATGAATACTTAGAATCGATGAATTTGAAGATTTTCTCTTCATCTCTCAACTGACTAGAGAGTACCTGTAGAACCTCCTTAACGATTTTTTGGTTATTTCCTGTTCCTATTGCCTGTTGTCTGGCATTGTGCAAGGGGCTTAACGCTCGCGTAAACGTAGTATACGACTAAGGGAATGTCGCATCTCACTTCAGTACACGTGTACATTAAAGTGAGATGCCTTATTCCTTAAGCGAGGAGCACACATTTCTGCACAACGCATAATGCGTAAGCATAAGAAAATTGGTTGGTCCATACACAGCGCATGCGCATATGGCTTCTGCTTTCTGCTTATGGCTCCTGCAATTTTATGTGCTTCCACCTTTACGTTGACAAATTACTCAACCGTTGTGCAACTGTTGTGTTGTCTGAACGCACTCGTAGTAAAAGAAATGTTTTGCTGAACGCAGTCACTCGTGGCTCTAGTAAACAGCTATTTCAAATACGTGAAAAGGCGGGTAAGAGGTCATTAGAACACATCGGTCACAAGAAAGAAAACGTGCCTTATAAATAAGAGATAATATTAAGAGTACTTTTCCAATATGTACGCCTTAAGGCGCGGGTCCAATGGAGATCCGTAAACCTAACCCTAACCGTAAGACCGTAACCGTAAGAAATCGCCTCCTATCGTCTACAATGACAGCCCATAATCGTAACGAAACGTAACATAAAGAACCGTAAATCCATAACGCGAATTCGTCTTTGAATCGATTCTAACCTCTGTGTTAACTTTTACAAAGTGCAGAAATTTCGCTATAATGGATATTTACCGTGTTAGAAAAACAGCTCTTGTGGCTATTAACTTAGTTGCGGTAATTCTGCACTTATTCCGGAAAAAGAAGAAAAGGTTAAACGAAAATATTGGGTTCGGCCAATGTTATTACAGCGGAAGCAAAAAGGCCATTTTCATACTCTCTTTCAATTTATGAAAGACAATGACGATGAACAGTTTTTCAAATTTACTAGAATGACTGTTTTACAATTCGAAAGACTATTAGAATTAGTACAAGAGTCTCTGACAAAGAGAAGTATTTGAGAGCCTCTATCGCCGGAACATCGATTATGTATTACTTTGTAGTAAGTATATTTTGTAATACTTTCAATGATTTATGTGTTTTTTTAAACTATTATAACATATTTTATTTTACGAATATTTTATTTTATAGTTATCTTGCTCATGGTTGCAGTATGCAAACTGTTGCATGGAACTTTTACGTGTCAAAATCAACTGTGAGCAAAGTTATCCGTGACACTTGTAAGATTATATGGGACAAGTTATCGCCTATATGTTTGCCAAGACCTACTGCTGACGATTTCAGAAGGTACTCACGAGATTTCCAAGAGTTGTGGAATATGCCGAATTGTTTCGGGGCGATTGATGGAAAGCACATCGTTGTACAAGCTCCTTACAATACTGGGACCAGTTTCTTCAATTATAAAAAAACATTCAGCATTGTGTTAATGGCAGTTTGTGATGCTAACTACATTTTTACTCTTGTTGATGTTGGTGCTTTTGGTTCACAAAGTGACGGAGGAGTCTTTAAAGAATCAGCTTTTGGAATAGCTCTTGATAACAACGAACTGGAAATACCAGACGATAGCTGCTTACCAGAAACCGACACAAAGTTTCCATATTATATGGTTGCAGATGAAGCGTTTCCTTTGAAAAGCTATATTATGCGACCATATCCTGGAACTAAATTGGACAAAACACAAAAAACTTTCAATTACCGTCTTTCTCGAGCACGACGTGTTATCGAAAACTCTTTTGGCATTTTGGCCAGTCGTTGGCGAATCTTCCGATCAACAATTATTGCACATGTTGATACTGCGGAATGGATTGTGTGTGCAGGATTGTGCCTTCATAACTTCCTCCGGATGTCAGAATTAATCTCAAAATCAGAAAATGCTACGTACTGTCCTCCAAATTACGCTGATACATGGGACAACAATGGGAATGTCATATCTGGACAGTGGAGACAATGCGAAGAGAATATCATCTTTAGGAACATGGGAAGAATGGGAGCTAATAATGCTACACGCAAGAATGTTACCTTACGTGACACGCTTGCCGAGTACTTAATTTCTCCAGAAGGCGCAGTTTCGTGGCAAGAAGCATATATTACGAGAGGATCATTTTAATTGTACAACTCGCGAAAATATTAACTATTTAGAACGACGTATATTTTGCAGAATGTTTATTATCATTAAATAACAATCTTATTACGTATTACACATTGTATCTTTAATAAACTTTGGATAACAGCTACATTACAAGTCTCTGTTATAATAATATAATAAACTGCTACATTTATAACATTTTTATGCTGTTTATTTATGTAACATTCATTTATGAAAAGAAATTCGTACATTGCACAAAATTATAGTAGAGATAGTTTGAAAGTTTTGAAATCATTAACAGCCGACAATTTTAAAAGTGTTTAGACTCATTTACACATGTGATTGTACTTTAACAACACATAAAACTAAAACTTATTTCTTTGGATTAAATCACATTCATTAATACTATTCTAAAAAAGTACTTTTCTAATTGGAAAGCTTGGACTTATATATTATGTCCTATCTGTATAGTATATATATAGTATATTTACAGCTAATATAAGTATGTAATAACAGTTTTACAAAAAATAAGTAACTTTTAAAAATAAGAAACAAAACCAACTTCTTTGGATAGAATCACAAAATAAAAAAAATAAAATACTGTTTACTCTGAGTCAGATTCCAGTTCTAGCATGATGGTGTGGATTTTGGAACGAGCGATTTTTTGCTTTTTCTTCGACATTTTCTTCAATTGACTGTACGTAGTCATGCAAAAGTTATAGGCAACATTATCGCTCTTTGTCAGCAGATTCACATAGTCCTTTTACACTCTGTAATGCTTCAGAAACAACTTGTAAAGTATCATCATTGACACTTACATTGGTTTTTACACTTTTTCTTGTTTTGTCATTTACAATGTCTGTATATGTTTTATTGACAGCTGAAGTCTTAACATTCAGTACATTGACATTATTTTCATCCGATGGTTCCATTTTTATTTTCAACAAATCTGATTCTTTGAGCTCATTTCTCACTTGTGGTGTTTCATGCTTGCTTTTGTTATGCTCTACAATTTTCAGATATTCCATCACATCTGGATCGTCGGTCTCTAGCGCATCCCATGTAGTAGATTCTTCAGATGGTGACAAGCTTCTTTTCAAAACATTCCCACGTGTAGATTCTTCAGATGATGACAAGCTTCTTTTTAAAACATTCCCACGTGTCCTGAAATAATTGGAAAATACTTTTTTTACATGCGTATTTATTGTATGTGTAAGAAACATACAAATTTAATTAAGAAACGTACAAATGCGGATAAAAACTTCTATTCGCATGTATGTTTTTGTTAAATATTTTTACTATACGAAGTCAATTTTCAGCAAACTGCATTGCAAGGACACAGTGTGTAAAAAGGCTAAATATAAATACATAATATAATAAATTTAGTGAACATACTTGAATGGATAATATTTACATAAATTACATACCTTCTACTTTGAACATGAGGTTCTAAGAACTGCAGAGCTTTATACAGATGACTAGGCGTTGACTGTTTTGAGGATCCTGAACCGGATGGAAGCCTTGCTTTTAAAGAACGTCTCTCACGAACAAAACGTTCTCGCAATTGGCTCCATCGGTGTTCGCAGTCAGCAGCTGCATAATAATATATATGATTAAATTATAGTACACAATACGTATAAACTGTTGTATTACTATAGAACTAAATAAATAAATAAATAAATAAATAAAAAAACTGATAATGACATACATGTACATACCTGTTGCATTCAACGCTTCTGCAATGCTACACCACGAATTTTGTGATTTTAATTTGTCTTTGTAATCGGGACTGCTTTTATTGTATAAATGAGAACATTTCTCCACCAATTCAATTAAACGTTGGTCCGTCAAGTCCATTGTAAACATATAACCTCACACCCGTTCTGAATGTAACGTTCTGAACTAACCTCTCTTCGTTACCATAACCGTGGTACGTGCCGTGGTATGTAAAAGTTCAAATAAACCAACTTTTACGGTTACGGTCTTACGGTTAGGGTTAGGTTTACGGATCTCCATTGGACTTGCGCCTTTTACTCAAATTTGATGATGGTATTAATTACGTATGTAAGTCAAACAGGATTGTTGTTAATAAAAGCATTACGAAAGCAAAGTATAGTGATGGGCGTATGTATACGGCAAATGTTTTAGCAAGAAATGGTAAGCAGCAAAATTTTTCATAAGACGTAAGCCTGATTGCACCAACTTCACATAATATTTAACCTTAGCTTAACTCGCTATTCGTCTCTCTCTAAAAGGTTAGTTCCCATCAGGTAGCAAGCACTCGTCATTTTGACGCCAATTGACGTCAAAAGTTTGTCATTTTGACGTCTTTTGACGTCAATTGACGTCAAAATGACGAGTGCTTGCTACCTGGGTTAGAAAGAGAAACACACACACACACACACAAAGTGAATTAAGTTACGATTAAATATTATGTGACTTAGGTGCAATCGGGCCTCATATTAAGTTAACTGTAAATTATTAAAATTATATAGAAATCTTGATGTAAAGGAATTAAAACTATACAGTTGAATTGTGCAATATGTATGATATTTGTCTATTATAATAGTGTCAAGTCTTACAATTAGTTTATACATTGTTATCAATATATATGTTACACTTATATCAATATCATAGTAGATGTTATTAAATAATTAATTTTACAAAATGCAAAAAGAAAATTAATTAAATGAAAAAATCAGCAACATATTAAAACAAATTTATCTTATTTTACAGACAATAAAAAAATATTAAATGAAATATTAAAAAACATAAATAAAGAAAAACCTTATATCATATGTAAAAGAATTCAGTTTAATAGTACAGACAAAGTCAATACATATGTCGAAAATAATGACGTTCAAGTACTTGCAGGTAAATTTCCTTCATATTGATAAATTTCATGACTGCTATTTTATCATAAATGTTTGATAGTATATAATGCAGTCTAAATTATTACTTCTATATTAGATATTAATACAAGAATAAGATTGGTAAACATACACAAAAAAAAACTATATAAAAGATGTAACATAATGATGTAAAGTAATGATGTTCAAATCTGTATTATTTTTGTATTAATAATTCATATGAAAGTGACAAGCCAGACTTATACATTATTAACCAGTACTTTAGATTAATTTTCTAAATATTGTCTAATTTCATAATTATTTTAGCATATATTTAATTAATAATAATTTTACCTATTACTGTTATATCAGATAAAAATACAAGGATAAGTAATACAAGAATGTGTGTCAATGAAAACATACACAATGGAGAGGCTGATACACGGAGACAAGATGATTCTTTGAAAAATCATGTTCGAATACCGTTAGGTGATTTTCTTAACTATTGTATAATTTTTTAGTACTTTAGTATAAATATTTAATAACAATATAACTTGGCTCTTTACTTTCATATCAGATACTAACACAAGGATACTGTGTGTCGACGAAAACATGCACAACAAAGATGCTGATGTACAAAGAGAGGACAGTGGTTTTTTAGGAAATAATGGCGTTCAAGTACCGTTAGGTAATTTTTTCAACTATTGTCTAATTTTATTATTACTTCGGTACAAGTGAAAGAGTAGAAGATTGAGAGTTTTAATTAATTAATAGCTGTATTATTTATAAAGTATTAGTTAAATCTAAATTATTAATTAAAGTTGTATAGAAACCTTGATGTAAATTTTGAATTAAAATATTACAGTTGAATTGTGCGCTATGTATGATATTTGTCTATTGTAATAGTGTCAAGTCTTACAATTAGTTTAAACATTGTTATCAATATATGTTACACTTATATCAATATCATAGTAGATGTTATTAAATAATTAGTTTTACAAGATGCAAAAAGAAAATTAATTAAATAGAAAAATCAGCAACATATTAAAACAAATCAATCTCATTTTACAGATAATAAAAAAATTAAATAAAATATTAATAACAACAATATAACTTTGGTTTTTTACTTTTATATCAGATACTAACACAAGGACACTGTGTGTCGACGAAAACAAACGCAACGAAGATGCTGATGTAGAAAAAGAGGACAGTTCTTTGAGAAATAATAATGTTCAAATACCGTTAGGTGATTTTCTTAACTATTGTCTCAGTTTATTATTTTTTTGGTATAAGTATTTAATAACAATATAACTTGACTTTTTACTTTTATATCAGATACTAACACAAGGATACTGTGTGTCGATGAAAACATGCACAACAAAGATGCTGATGTACAAAAAGAGGACAGTGGTTTTTTAGGAAATAATGACGTTCAAGTACCGTTAGGTAAATTTCTTAAATATTGTCTAATTTTCTTATTATTTTGTTATAAATGTTTAGTAATAATTTTTATTGTTATATTAGATACCAATACAAAATTAATGTGTGTCGATGAAAACATGCATAACAATAATACAGAGGCTGGTATGGAAAATTTTGAAGTTTTAATGTCCGTTGGTAAGTTATTATTATTTATTTGATTCTTTTCTTGCGGGTTAGAATAAACTTTCGTTTTAAAACATATTTAATAATTAAATTTAGATAATTGTTATTAATATATCAATTACATAACTATTTCATTATGTCATTTTAAAGAGTAATCTCAGATTACGGTAAAATTGTGTTTTAAAATTTAGTGTTTAAATATTTTTAACAATATATTTAATTATTGGTTTATAACGATGTTTTACTTACAAAATATTCCTCGTATGCTATGATTGATTTATATATTAATTTCATCAAAATATATAATATTTTGATTATGGTTTTAATCTTATAATAAATTATATTTCTCACTTAAAAAGAAAAATCGGCAAATGAGAGTCAAGCGCTGTTCTTAGTGCACATATATTTTCGTATATTAGAATAAATTAAATACAGTGTCTGGACGTTTCGACTCTATTTTGAGTCATTTTCAACGGTATAAAATTAACGAGATAAAATGCAAAAATTCAAAAATCCTTTGGTGACGACCCATAGAAAATTCAGGTGTCATCCACAGCGGTTACACAGCCGAGTGATGTATTCCGGTCTATTTCTCATCCAAAAGAAGTCAACCAGTGTAGAACGAAAAATGCACATGTTCCAAAAAGATGTCACACAATAAAAAAGAATTAATAAAATTAAAGTTAAAATCAATTTAGTCAAAAGACAGTCAATCGGATCTTTTGATATTAATGCCTCTGAGTCCGAAAGTAAAATGCCCCGGCACTTTATCTCGTTAATTTTATACTGTTGAAAATGACTCGAATAGAGTCGAAATGTCCGGACACTGTATTTAATTTATTCTAATATACGAAAATATATGTGGACTAAGAACAGCGCTTGACTCTCATTTGCCGATTTTTCTTTTTAAGTGTCATATTCGAGAGTCTAACATTTAGTTTTTAATGTCTTAATTATATTTCTGTTTACATGTAGATGTAGATGTGATAGATGCAGCAGATATATACATAGAAGGTATGAATACACCCTTCATAGAAGATACAAATACAATCGTATCTAGTGGACAAATAATTAATCCAGTGTCATCTCCTTCATCTCAAGTACCTTCTTCAATATCTACATCACATAGTATGTAGACTAGATGCATTTTCAAATTTAATACAAAATGTAACTTGCATTCAAATGAAGGATATTGAAGCTATATATATTAATTCATATATTTATTTTATTTATTCATGTATCTTAGATGTTAATAAAGATGAAGAAAACAGTAGTGACTCAGAATATTTGCCATCTGAAGATGAAATACGTTCATTAGAACGTAATGAACATAATGAATCACCTTTCATAGAAGGTACGAATACAATCGTATCCAGTGGACAAATAATTAATCCAGTGTCATCTCTTTTATCTCAAGTACCTTCTTCAATATCTACATCACATGGTATGTAGACTAGATGCATTTTCAAATTTATACCAAAATGTAGCTTGCATTCAAATGAAGGATATTGAAGCTATATATATTAATGCATATATTTATTTTATTTATTCATGTATCTTAGATGTTAATGAAGGTGAAGAAAACAGTAGTGACTCAGAATATTTGCCATCTGAAGATGAAATACGTTTATTAGAACGTAATGAACATAATGAATCACAAAAGAGAAAAACTGTTTTAAGTAAAACTGTCTCTTCAGTATCAAGTGCAGATGTCTCGGCAGAAAATATTGGCACATCTGCGTGCAATGATGAAAATATGTATGTAGAAAAGTCTAATGTAATAACAAAACATAATTATTGTTATTTTTGCTTAAAATTGCAAACTCAAATTTCGCGACACTTAGAAACTGTACACCGCAATGAACCTGAAGTTAAAAAGTTTGCCGTTTTACCTAAAGGTAATCCAGAAAGAAAAAAAATAATAGATATTATTCGAAAAAATGGTAATTTCAAGTTCAACACAATGTCAGAAAATAATAATGGAAAACTTATTGTATGCAGACGTCCTAACGCAAAATATAATAAGTCTGCAACAGACTTTATAGCATGTGCCAAATGTAAAGGTTTTTTCGCAAAAACAACCATACGACATCATTCACGATCTTGCCTTAAAACAGATTTTAGCAAAAATAGATGCATTATGATTATGGGTAGAAAAGTGACTTGCAGAATACATCATTTAGCAAATGATACATTAAAGAAAATAGTGTTTCCAGTGATGAGAGAGGATGAAGTAACAAGAATTATACGATACGATGAATTGCTAATATTATATGCAAATAAGTTATGTATCAAGTATAACACACAACACCAGCATGACATGATACGTGCAAGGTTGCGACTTCTCGGTCGATTCCTTTTAGCATTGAAAAAAATAAATACAAGTGTTGAAGATTTCAAATCACTTTATCATCCGAGAGTATACGACGATTGTATTTCTGCAATCAATATAGTAGCTGGATATGTTAAGGAAGAAAACATTTACAAATCCCCAGCAGTAGCAGCTAATTTATCAACGTTACTTAAACATGTAGGAAATGTGCTAATTACAGAGTACATAAAGAGAGATGATTCAGAAAAAAAGAAATTAGCGAAAGATTTTCTAAAGCTATTAGTTGTGGACATTGGAACAAGCGTTAATAAAACAGTCATTGAAACACAGTCAGCTCAGAAAAGACATAAAAAAATAAATCTCCCGTCAATTCATGATATTCAAAAGTTATACAAGCATTTAGAGCAAGTTAGAACCGAGGCTTATATGGAACTAGAAAAGTCATTTTCTTATAAAAATTGGGTTTCTTTAGCAGAGGCAACGCTGACTTCAATCCACGTGTTCAACAGACGACGGGCAGGAGAAATGGAGCGAGTGCTTATTAATGATTTTAAGAACTGTGAAAAAATAAATGAAGATATGTATACTGATATTTACACTTCATTATCAGAGCAGAACCAAAAAATAGCACAAAATTATAGTAGATTTTGCATAAGAGGAAAATTGGGTCGCACTGTACCCGTATTATTAACGAATGAACTACTTAAATGTATTAATCTGATTTTACAACTTCGTGAAAAAGCTGAAGTGCCGAAGAAAAACCCATATGTTTTTGGATTACCCGGTTATAATAAAAATAGATACAGATATCTAAGGGCCTGCCTTTTAATGCGTAAATTTGCACAAGAATGCAATGCAAATGAATCATCAAGTTTACGGGGTACTATTTTACGAAAACACGTGGCAACTCATTGCATACAATTGAACCTTACTGATATTGACGTTTCCGATCTTGCTACATTCATGGGTCATGCAGAAAAAATACATCGAGAGCATTATAGGCAACCCCTAGCAAGCAGAGATATCCTTAAAATATCACAATATTTGGAAGCCGTCCAAGGTATACAAAATTTGAACGAATCTGAAAGTGAAGAAGACGAAAAAGATGAAAGAGACGAAGTCTTTAAGTAATTATATAAATATTTTATACAATAATTTAATTTTTTTTATTAGAGAGCATTATAGAAACTAAATGAGGTGAAAAGTTAAAGATGTTACATAATATTTTTGAATTATCGAAATAATTCAAATTATATATATCTATATAAAAAAAAATTGTTTGCTGAAGTAATATATACTTTTTTGGATTTAGAAAGAAATACATACTTGAAAAAAAAGAAAGAATTAGTACAAAATAGTGCGGAAAGTGCAAATCAAGAAGAACAGATCACTTGTTTAATGAAAGATTCCAAAAATATTACATGCTAATTAATTTAATTTTTTACCTTGTGTGTGTTAATTGAAAATTTACTTGTTTTTAATGGTGACAAATTATTTATTTCAGATATATCGTCATGTAACACCTCTAATGATGATATAATAAATGAGATAGAAGAAAATAATAAACGTAAAAGTTCCAGTAAGTATTTCTAATAAAATACAGTATTATTTTAATTTTTTTTTGAAAAATGTTTTTTATTTTGAACACGTTCGTATTTATTTTTAATGCTGATAAAATATTGGTTTTAGGAAAATGTTTAAGATATGACACGTCCAACGATGACATACGTGACATGAATAAGACACAAAAAAATAATAAACAAAAAAGATCTAGTGAGTATTTTGCATAGTTTTATTAAAATTCATATGTCGGCATTTTTAACATAAACACATTTTCACTATTTTCCTTATAATTCTACTAGTTTTTAATAAAATGAAAAGTGGAATTATATTTTATTTTTATATTTTAGTATTTTTTTATTTATGTCTATTTTTAAGATTCATCATTTATCAATTTCAATATGTATGCACTATTTTAATAATATAATGTTTCTTCTCTTCTAGCATCTCCTTATGGCAAAACCAAGAGGCAGCGCTGGACACACGAAGAAACAGAAACAGCTCTACGAGTATTTGCCATACATATGAAGAACTTAACGCTACCAACTTTTCGAGAAATTCAAGAAGTCAAAAAGAACTATAGTTGTTTATCTCACCGGACGTCGCCACAAATAAAAGCATGGATAAATAATAAGCAAAAACCCCTAAAAGCTGTACGGCCAAAATGTGAGTAATACCATTTTGGTAACTAATTAGCAAGTATTTTTAATTGTTATTTACTACTTGGCATTAACATTCATGATAAATATATAATAAATATAATATTCATAAAAATGGATTAAAGTCTTATCTCGCTGTTAGATTCATAATGATTTCAAATTGATTACTTTTATTTATTTTTGTAGAAAGTTGGCCATGATGAAACTTTTCTATGATATGTTCCAGTAAATGTATCATCTTCAGATATATATTAAAATAGATATTAAGATAAATATTAAGGTAGATATATATTCAGATAGATATTAAGATAGACATTAGGATGGGCATTGAGACAAATATGAAGCTAGATATTAATATACACATTTTTTTATGATAGATATTACAATAGACATTAATGGACAATAACAATAATATAGTGCAAATCTCGATTTTGTGCAATTATAAAGAGTACAAAATAAGCCAAATGTTAAAGTCTAACAATAAAAAGTTCTAAATGTCGTGTTGTATCTTAAATCTTGCCTTTGAGCAGGAAAGTTCCGAAATGGTTTATTTCTTGAAAAGAGAAAATGACATGTACGCTTTACACTTTGATTGTATTACTTCAGATAGTTATAATATGCGATATTTCTTTTCTTAAGTAGAATTACATTATAAGACTGGGATTTACTACATATTTATGATTATAAAATATGTGTTGCAAATTTAATTTGGTATTATGATATACATTAAGATATATATTACGATGGAAAATAAGAATATAGTGCAAATTTCGATTTGGTGCAATTATAAAGAGTCCAGAATAAGTAAAATGTTAAAGTCTAAGAAGAAGTGTTCAATGTCATGTTGTATCTTAATTCTCCTGTCTTTGAGCAGGAAAGGTCCGAAACGGTTTATTTCTTGAAATAAGAAAATGACATGTACGCTTTACACTTTGATTGTATTATTTCAGGTAGTTACAATATGCATTAGGAGATTTGTTTTCTCAAGTAGAATTACGCTATAAAACTGAGATTTACTACATACTTATGATTATCGAATATGTGTTATTATAAGATGGACATTAAAATAGGCATTAAAATAAATATTAAGACAAATATTAAGAGATTACTCGAGTTTGTTTCATAAAAAAAAAATACAAAATAAGTTAAATGTTGCAGTCTAAAAGAAAGTTTTCATTGTCATGGTCTATGTTAAATTTTATTTCTGAACGGAAAAGTTCTAAAATATTTTATTTTTTGAAAACAAAAAAGGATGTATACTTTATGCTTTACGGTTTGATGGTATTATTTTAGATAGCTGCTTTACATTGTGTATTATAAATAATGTATGAGTTTTTTGTTAAGTAAAATTACACAATACGGCTTGAATTTATGACATATTTATGATTATCGAATGCATATTACAGATTTAAATATATATTATGCTAAACATTACAGTAGACTTAAGATAGATATTAGTTAGAAGTTTTAATAAACATTAAAATGTTAAAATGAACATTAAGCTAGATATTACAATAGATATTAAGATGGACAATAACAACATAGTGCAATTTTTAATTTTGTGCAATAATTAAAAGTACAAAATAAGCCAAATGTTAAAATCTAAGGGAAAGTATACTGTCCACAATATTGATTGTATTATCTTATATATGATTGTGTTATAATATGTATTATGTTACAATATGTATTATGATAATGTGTGTCCTGCTAAGTAAAGTTACACAATACAAATTGGATTTATGATTTATTTATTACTATGAAATATGCATTACAGATTTACGTAGATACTAAGAGAGTAATATAGTTATAGAAATATAGATATTGATATAAATGCTAAGATAGACATCGAGCAACGCGATTGGTCGAAATCTTACTGTTACGTTCTATGAAAAGTGTGTGTGGCCAGCTTTAGCGTCAACGCTGGATGTTGAATAAATTCAACTTTATTTAACAGCGTCAAAGCAAAGCCACGTGATTGTAAAAATAATATTTTTTATTTTTATATATATAAAATCAATTTATATATCTATATAAATAAAAAATATTATTTCTGAAGATTTTTGCTCGCTGAAAATGAGCGTCAAGCATTAACATGAAATGGCACCTTAATGATTAATGGCCTTTACTTAGATCCCAAAATCTAGACCAATTAGGCTGAGTTTCCACTGAGCGCGTCATGCGTCGCGTTATCACAAGTTAACCAATCAAAACATCCCATTTTATTACATTACTTGTGACGGGATGTTTAGATTGGTTAACGACAGACGACGCGACGCGTAACGCTCTCAGTGGAAACTCAGCCTTAGGCTGCGTTCCCACTATACGCGTCGCGCGTCGCGTCGTTTGTCGTTAACCAATCTAAACATCCCGTCACAAGTAATGTAATAAAATAGGATGTTTTGATTGGTTAACGACAGACGACGCGACGCCGCGTCATAAGTTAGTCAATTAAAACGTTTCATTTTATGACGTCATTTCCGACGCAAAATCTTGTTGGAAATGACGTCATAAAATAAAACGTTTTGATTGGATAACTCATGACGCGGCGTCGTGACCCGACGCGCAACGCGTATAGTGGAAACATAGCATTAGGGCTTTGACACAATGACAAAAATAAAGAATAAGATAAAGAAATAAGGAATAAAGCCCCTTGCACAATGTCAAGCAACAGGCAATGGGAACAGGGAATAGAAATAAAAAATCATGTATAAATGCAGAATAAACAGTGACACAGGCAATAGATACAGGAGTTTCCGTCACGTTGGAAATTCTGTGCATATTGCCTGTTGCTAACCAATCATAGCATTCGAATTTTTTAGGTTGTAATTAACGATTTTTTGGTTATTTCCTGTTCCTATTGCCTGTTGCCTGGTTTTATGCAAGGGGCTTCAGGGAATGTCGCATCTCACTTTAGTACTACATTAAAGTGAGATGCAACATGCCTTATTCCTTATTCCTTTATCTTATTCCTTATTTTTCTCATTGTGTCTGAGCCCTTAAGCTATAAGCGGAGAGCACACACTTCTGCACAACGCATAATGCTTAAGCATAAGAAAATTGATTGGTTTATTTCCTTATGCACATGTGTATGGACCAATCAATTTTCTTATGCTTACGCATTATGCGTTGTGCAGAAGTGTGTGCTCCCCGCTATATCCACACAAACTTGCATAGGTGCATAACCATATGCATAAAGAAACGGATTGGTCTATTTTCTTATGCACATGCATATGGACCAATCAATTCTCTTATGCTTATGTTTATGCGTTATGCAAGTTCGTCTGGATTGACTTAAAGCGGGGAGCACACACTTCTGCATAACGCATAATACGTAAGCATAAGAAAACTGATTGGTCTATTTCCTTATGCACATGTGCATGGACCAATCAATTTTCTTATGCTTACGCATTATGCGTTATACAGAAGTGTGTGCTCCCTGCTTTACGTTGACAAATTACTCAACCGTTGTGCAACTGTTGTGTTCTCTGAACACACTCGTAGTAAAAGAAATGTTTTGCTGAACGCGAGCGCAGTCACTCGTGGCTCTAGTAAACGGCTATTTCAAATACGTGAAAAAACGGGTAAAAGGTCATTAGAACACATCGGTCACAAGAAAGAGAACGTGCCATATAAATAAGAGATAATATTAAGAGTACTTTTCCAATATGTACGCGGCAAATGTTTTAGCAAGAAATGGTAAGCAGCAAACTTTTTCATATTTGACGTAAACCTAATTGCACCAACTTCACTAATATTTAACCTTAGCTTAACTCGCTATTCGTCTCTTTCTAAAAGGTTAGTTAGAAGGAGAAACACACACACACACAAAGTAATTAAGTTACGATTAAATATTATGTGACTTAGGTGCAATCGGGCCTCATATTATTGCAATAAGTTAAACGCATAAATATACATGTGAGAATAAAAAAGTGAAAAAGTAGAAGATTGAGAGTCTTAATTAACCGTTATTAATAGCTGTATTAATTATAAAGTATTATAGTTAACTGTAAATTATTAATTAAAATTATATAAAAATCTTGATGTAAAGGAATTAAAACTATACAGTTGAATTGTGCAATATGTACGATATTCGTCTATTATAATAGTGTCTAGTCTTACGATTAGTTTATACATTGTTATCAATATATATGTTACACTTATATCAATATCATAGTAGATGTTATTAAATAATTAATTTTACAAGATGTAAGAAGAAAATTAATTAAATGAAAAAATCAGCAACATAAAAGTTAATACATATGTTGAAAATAATGACGGTCAAGTACTTGCAGGTAAATTTCCTTCATATTGATAAATTTCATGCTGCTATTTTATCATATTTTGTTATTTAAATTATTCAATAAATAAAGAAAATGTTAATTAAATAAATGTCGGCATTTTTAACATAAACACATTTTTACTATTTTCCTTATAATTCTACTAGTTTTTAATAAAATGAAAAGTGGAATTATATTTTATTTTTGTATTTTAATATTTTTTATTCATGTCTATTTTTAAGATTCATCATTTATCAATTTCAATATGTATGCACTATTTTAATAATATAATGTTTCTTCTCTTCTAGCACCTCCTTATGGCAAGAGGCAGCGCTGGACAGACGAAGAAACAGAAACAGTTCTGCGAGTATTTGCCATACATATGGAGAACTTAACGCTACCAACTTTTCGAGAAATTCAAGAAGTCATACAGAACTATAGTTGTTTGTCTCACCGGACGTCGCCACAAATAAAAGCATGGGATACATAATAAACAAAAACCCCTAAAAGCTGTACGGCCAACATGTGAGTAATACCATTTTGATAACTAATTAGCAAGTATTTTTAATTGTTAATTTTTTACCTTGTGTTTGTTAATTGAAAATTTACTTGTTTTTAATTGTGACAAATTATTTCAGATATATCTTCATGTAACACCTCTAATAATGATATAATATATAAAATAGAAGAAAATAATAAACGTGTAAAAGTTCCAGTAAATATTTTTAATAAAATACAGAATTATTTTAATTTTTTTTTTTTAAATGTCTTTTATTTTGTTCGTATTTATTTTTAATGCCGATAAAATATTGGTTTTAGGAAAATGTTTAAGATATGACACGTCCAACGATGACATACATGACATGAATACGATACAAAAAATATTAAACAGAAAAAATCTAGTATTTTGCATAGTTTTTATTACAATAAAATTCATATTTTTGTTATGTAAGTTATTGAATAAGTAAAGAAAATGTTAATTAAATAAATGTCGGCATTTTTAACATAAACACATTTTCATTATTTCCCTTATAATTTTACTAGTTTTTAATAAAATGAAAAGTAGCATTATATTTTAATTTTATATTTTAGTATTTTTTTATTTGTTATTTTTAAAATTCATTATTTATCAATTTCAATATGTATGCACTATTTTAATAATATAATGCTTTTTCTCTTCTAGCATCTCCTTGTGGCAAATCCAAGAGGCAGCGCTGGACAGAAAAAGAAACAGAAACAGCTCTACGAGTATTTGCCATACATATGGAGAACTTAACGCTACCAACTTTTCGAGAAATTCAAGAAGTTAGACAGAACTATAGTTGTTTGTCTCACCGGACGTCGCCACAAATAAAAGCATGGATACATAATAAGCAAAAAGCCCTAAAAGCTGTACAGCTAAAATGTGAGTAATACCATTTTGGTAACTAATTAGCAAGTATTTTTAATTGTTATTTACTACTTGGCATTAATATTCATGATAAATATATAATAAATATAATATTCATAAAAATTGTTTAAAGTCTTATCGCGCTGTTAGATCCATAATGATTTTAAATTGATTACTTTTATTTATTTTTGTAGAAAGTTGGCCATGATGAAACTTTTCTATGATATGTTCCAGTAAATGTATCATCTTCAGATATATATTAAAATAGATATTAAGATAAATATTAAGGTAGATATATATTCAGATAGATATTAAGATAGACATTAGGATGGGCATTGAGATAAATATGAAGCTAGATATTAATATACACATTTTTTAAGATAGATATTACAATAGACATTAATGGACAATAACAATAATATAGTGCAAATCTCGATTTTGTGTAATTATAAAGAATACAAAATAAGCCAAATGTTAAAGTCTAACAATAAAAAGTTCTAAATGTCGTGTTGTATCTTAAATCTTGTCTTTGAGCAGGAAAGTTCCGAAATGGTTTATTTCTTGAAATAAGAAAATGACATGTACGCTTTACGCTTTGATTGTATTATCTCAGGTAGTTACAATATGCATTAGGAGATTTGTTTTCTTAAGTAGAATTACACTATAAGACTGAGATTTACTATATATTTATGATTATCGAATATGTGTTATTAAGATGGACATTAAAATAGGCATTAGAATAAACATTAAGACAAATATTAAGAGAGATTACAAATTTCGAGTTGGTTTAATAAAAAAAAATACAAAATAAGTTGAATGTTGCAGTCTAAGAGAAAGTTTTTATTGTCATGGTCTATGTTAAATTTATTTCTAAACGGAAAAGTTCTAAAATATTTTATTTTTTGAAAACAAAAAGGATGTATACTTTATGCTTTACGGTTTAATGGTATTATTTTAGCTGCTTTACATTGTGTATTATAAATAATGTATGAGTTTTTTGTTAAGTAAAATTACACAATACGGCTTGAATTTATGACATATTTATGATTATCGAATGCATATTACAGATTTAAATATATATTAAGCTAAACATTACAATAGACTTAAGATAGATATTAGTTAGAAGTTTTAATAAACATTAAAATGTTAAAATAAACATTAAGCTAGATATTACAATAGATATTAAGATGGGCAATAACAACATAGTGCAAATTTTAATTTTATGCAATAATTAAAAGTACAAAATAAGCCAAATGTTAAAATCTAAGGGAAAGTATACTGTCCACAATATTGATTGTATTATCTTATATATGATTGTGTTATAATATGTATTATGTTACAATATGTATTATGATAATATGTGTCTTGCTAAGTAAAGTTACACAATACAACTTGGATTTATGATTTATTTATTACTATGAAATATGCATTACAGATTTACGTAGATACTAAGAGAGTAATATAAATATAGAAATATAGATATTGATATAAATGCTAAGATAGACATCACGATACATATTAAGATGTATAGTGAGAACAAATTATAAATCACGATTTTGTACATTTAAGAAGAGCACAAATCTCAACGTACACAATTTTAATTGTATTATTATAGGTGATTGCATTATAATATGCATTATGATGATGTTTGTCTTGCTAAGTAAAATACAATACAATTCGGATTTATTATTTATTCATTATTATAAAATATGCATTGCAGATTTACATAGATATAATAATAGAAATAAAAAATAGAAGATAAGTAATAAAAATATAAAGATAGATATTAATAAGATATATATTAAGACAAGAAGTAACAATAAACTATAAATTTCGACTTTGTGCAACTAGAAAGAGTACAAAATAAGAAATAGTTTAAGTTTAAGAAAAAGATCACAATTTCATTTCGTGTTCTATTATAGTATCTGTGTTTTTTAGCAAAAAGTAAAATGTTTTATTTCATGAAAAAATATACCTACGCCTGACATTTTGATTGTCTTGTCTCAGGTAGTTGCGTTACAATTTATGTTGTAATAATATATATAAATAAACTATTTAAATAAAATTACACTACAGGATTTAGATTTATGATTTGTTTATGATTATCGAACTTGATAGAGATTTACTTAGACAAATAATATAAACATTGAGAAATAGGTTAAGACATTATGAAATTAAGGTTAAGATATTAAAATAACAGCACGTAGTCTGATTTACTTAAGGCTCCTGGTCCCTAAGCCGAGAACTCCGCGTTGACGGTGGCGATGTACTGTCGTGGTAGAAATAAGAACTCTCTCCAATGGAGAATAAGCGAGAAATGTTGAGAATTGACACGTTGAGAATTTTTGTGTAGTATTTCCAAATAAAAAGATATTTGCTTAAAATAACACTACAGATCACTTCAGCACACTTCAAAAATACGCCGAATTGAGGTTAAGTCTACCCCTTTCCGTTGACAGTTAATAAACAGCCGTAAAATGAATGTAATACGATGCAGGCTTGTGCGCAGGCACATGACTAGATTTCGTATTACATTCATTTTACGGATGTTTATTAACTGTCAAGGGAAAGGGGTAGACTTAACCTCAACTCGGCGTATTTTTGAAGTGTGCTGAAGTGATCTGTAGTGTTATATTTTAAGCAAATATCTTTTTATTTGGATATACTACGCAAGAATTTTTAACGTTTCTCGGTTCTTTTTCACATTCCAACATCGCCGCGACGAGTACACAGGAGCCTTAATATACTGTATTTTCACGCATTTACATACATATTAAGATAGAAACGTAAAGATATTGAAATGAATATTAGGATAGTCCACAACTTTGATTGTATTATTTCAGATGATTGCGTTATAATCCCTGATAGCACAGTCGCGTCAAATGCCGTCATAATGCCGACAAAATGACGTTTTTTTGACGCGACTGTGCTATCTGGAATATTATGATAATGTATATGTCTTGCTAAATAAAGTTACACAATACAATTCGGATTTGATTTATTTATTATTATAAAATATAAGGATTCACATGTAGATAAAGTCATGTTAAAATTAACTTGAATGATATTTTGTTCCTAACCTATTTTTTCCTCATAATTTTGTCAATGTTAATTTTACTCTTTATCGATTATTTAAGTTAAAGAAAGATATTCGACAAATTTACAATTGTGCTGAATTAATCGCAAATGTTATATTGCATAAAACAATCTTATGTTAAATTCAATCTTGTGTTAAATTTATTTATGTCGCCAAAATGATCATTATATCACTTAATGTCGTCAAACTATACAGTGTCGTAAAAATATCCTTTGTATCATTACGGTGTACTTTGACGACATTCGTCAGTCTACAAACTGTTGCGAAAATATGCCATCTACCATTAAGGTTAATTTGACGACAGTCGTCAAAGTATACAATTGTACGGTTAAAATTTTGACGACGGTCGTCAAAACAGCCAGAAGTCGTCGAAGTAGCCAATGCTTGCGAAAAATCGTCGCCAGAGTATACGAACGACATATATATATATATATATATATATATATATATATATATACTTACTAAAATTAATATAAATATCAAGCGTCAAGCGCCGAAGCGTGACTCACGAACCTGAGAAAGATAGAATTGTATTATCCACCGCGTAGAAACGCGAATCCGAGCGAGATGCGAGGATTGTACAATCTGAAGAAGAGAAAGTGAGAGTCTGATATACCATAGTAACTGTTAGACAAAGAGAGCAGTATCTTTCATTCTTTAGACATGCTAATAACGACTTTAATTGTATTATTGAATTATTTTACCAATGTAAAGTATGTCTGAAGGAACTTAAATAATATTCAACATATATTTGCACATTTTAAAATTAAAATATTAAAGATTTCTTATATCCCTTTATGATAAAAGTCATATTAAGATTTTATAATAAAAGAAGGTATCGCTCTTATTACAAATCGCTATTAGAATAGAGAATAGAAATAGAATTCAGATGAGTCACCTGTATGACTCATTCGAGTGAATCTAGTCCTCGCACAGACCATATATGGACATGTCGAAACAGAGCGCAACGCATGACCATATAAGGTAATGAATTTCAAGACACCACCCTATGACTCATTGCTGACAAGCGAGCCACACCACTAGAAGTAGACTCATATCTGCTAGACAACGCCCTATGACTCATTGTAACGACGTGCGGTCACCTCCCATTACCGTTTCCAAAATTGTATAAAAGCGGAATCTTTCACCCTCTCGATGGAGAGTGTGAAACGAGCCAGGAAAAATCACATATCTTATACTTGTTCCATCCTCCCATATAAGCCACTTGTATCGTAAAAGTTCTACAATAAATATTATACTCTTTTATATCAAAAGAAAGATAAAGATTATTGAATACCTACCTTCGACGAATCTGAGGAGCCATAATCCACATCGTCGACCAACAGCTAATTATCCTGGGGTTTTACCTCCTTAACTGCAAGAAGAAGAACCCATCAACGGAGACGTTCTGCCGGATCAACCCACCTTGCATCACCCAGGACGTCACAACATCAAGTCTACACCCTCGGGAAAATACGAACATCAATACTAATGCGCAAGGAAATAATACGGCACACAATGTACGTAGTGCGAGACGATTTTCTGGTGGACTACGAAGGCATTCTGAGAATCGATTTCCTGAAAAAACATCAAGCCGTGCCCAATCACGCCGAAAATCGATTAAAAATCGGTACCGCGACATTTAAATTACAGCCGTATCGAAAGTTTACCTTACCACCGCGTAGCGAGACAATAATATCCGCGATAACCAACACGAATAAAGTAGATATCGTAAGTGGTGAAGAGGTAATGCCGGGAGTATTTATCGGCAGCTATATGGTAAAACCGATAGATTTTCTCTGTCCAATAAGCATAGTAAACGTTACTGAAAAGCCCGTCGAAATTATCACACCGCATGTAACTCTAGAAGAAGTACCGGTGACTGACACGGCCGACATACTCACGATACAGCCGACAGAAGAGCGCGAATCAATCACCGAACGACGCAAAAAATTGCGCCGTAAATTAAGAATAAGTCATTTAAATAATGAAGAAAGAAAAACGTTAGAACAAATATGCGATGATTATTGCGATGTATTCCATTTGGAAGACGCCAAGCTAACGTGTACCCCGGCGATGAAACAAGATCCCGATGCGAGCAAATAGCGCGCTGGTGAACGTCCGACCTTATCGCCTGCCAGAAAAGCATAAGGAAAAAATAAATCGACAAATTAACAAGATGCTACAGGATGGAATTATCCGCCCTAGTACGAGCCCGTGGAATTTGCCAATATTAGTAGTACCTAAAAAACCTGACGCCTTAGGAAAAATAAAATTTTGAATAGTAATAGATTTCCGCAAGCTTAATTTTCTTACAATTGGAGACTCATTCCCATTGCCGAGTATTGCAGAAATACATGATAAATTAGGAAAGGCAAAATATTTTACAACCTTATACCTCGCATCCGGTTACCATCAGATACCGATCCATGAGAAATATAAAAAGAAAACAGCATTTTTCACACCCAATGGACACTACGAATTTAATCAAATGCCTTTCGGACTAAAGAACGCGCCAAGGACCTTTCAGCGAGCAATAATAGCAGTATTAATGGGTCTAGAAAAATCAAATGTCTCGTTTATCTCGACGATGTCGTAATATACGGAGCAACTTTAGCTGAACATAACAGGCGTCTAATCAAAGTACTACAGCGATTACGAAAATACCGTTTCAAGCTTAAACCAGATAAGTGCGAATTCTTGCGTAAAAAAGTATTATATAATATTAGGTTGGCAACTAAGTTCCCGCCGTTTTTTTAAATTTTAACATTTTGCATGTCATTAAATGTTTTTGGCATAATGTTTTAAATCATTCGAGGTTCAGAAATGTGGAGCATGGGTTCCGCATGCTTTAAGTGACAACAACAAAAATCAACGAGCCGCTGGTTTGCTTGCTCGTCACCGCTCAACTCATGGACACAAGCAACGATTTCTTTACCGAATCGTTACTGGCGACGAAAAATGGTGCCTGTACATTAATATGAAGCAGCGCAAGCAATGGCTTAGCCCCGGTAAATAAGCGACACCGCGCGTGAAACAAGATCTTCATCCGCGTAAAACGATGTTGTGCGTATGGTGGGACTGGGAAGGGATTATCCATTACGAATTGCTTGAACGGAACCAAACGGTCAACGCGGAACTCTATGTTCAACAAATGGAACGACTCAACACGGCTATTCAAGAGAAAAGATCTAATCGGCAGCATGGAGTTCTTCAGCCATGCGTTTGAATGGCTTTCTTGGTCATATTGGCGATATGAGGGCGGGCGTTGTCGTGCAGCAAAAATAAGCAGAGAACATACTAAGCAAGAAAAAATTAAGGCAAAGCGACAGTATAATAAAAAAGCGAAAATAGAAACATTTAAAGCAGGAGACCAAGTATTGTTATATGACGAAACGGTTTGGTCAGGAAGATCAAAGAAGCTAGAATCGCAGTGGATAGGACCGTACCCAGCGTTGGAAAAAATTAACGACGTAAATTACATAATTAAAAAAGGACGAAAAACGTTAAGCGTACACGCGAACAGACTAAAGTAAGTATACCTAAAAATACCCACCGAAAGCAAGCAATAGCATTAGCAAAATAATACCCAAAATCTCAGGTAATACTTACCAAAAAATCATAATCGCCGAATTACGATAACCTCCCTCCAACCGGTGGTGGTGGACACTGTCACACGCAGCGGGAAAACAGGCTCCCACGGGTAAGGGCGGCCTACCTTCTCATAAGGGGGTGGGGGCGAAATAGGCCCCTTAGTCGAACGCACTACATTAGGCGAAACCCGAATAGTAATAACGGTAAATGTTTACAATTAGGGCCCCACCTCCGATGACCTTGACCTTGACATATGTTGTCAAGGTCACCCTCCTGAGTGACCTTCAGAAGGTTTTGTCGGAGGTCGCTTCTTATTAAAAAATTATAAACAAAAAAAGTTTCGAAAATATAGCCGTTATTTTAAGTACTGAGAGGCATAAACGACTAATATTACGTTTTTCTTTAAAGCAGAGAATACTTTATTTCGCGAGAAAGTCGTTGCTTTACCAAAACACAACATTTAAAGTAGTAAATTGTTGATAAATTGAAGTCTTTTTGTTAAAGCAGAGAATACTTACATGGGTTAGATGACGCGCTTTAAACAGTTGAATACTTTTAAAGCGCGTCATCTAACCCATGTGGCATCTCGCATATTAACTTTCCACGCATGAAAAGTTCACGCATACACTTTCCACGCAAACCGAGGTTTACCCACACCCCCCCCCTGCTTTCGGGGGAAGTGCAGTAGCCCCGAAAGCAGGAGGGGGTGTGTGCGTGAACCTCGGTTCGCGTGAAAAGTGTATGCGTGAACTATTTCGGGGCTACCGCACCTCCCCCGAAACCAGGGGGGTGTGCGTGAACCTCGGTTCGCGTGAAAAGTGTATGCGTGAACTATTTCGGGACTACCGCACCTCCCCCGAAAGCAGGGGGGGGTGTGCGTGAACCTCGGTTCGCGTGAAAAGTGTATGCGTGAAATATTTTGGGACTACCGCACCTCCCCCGAAAGCAGGGGGAGGTGTGCGTAAACCTCGGTTCGCGTGAAAAGTGTATGCGTGAACTATTTCGACATATATATTAGTCATTTATGCCTTCCAATACTCAAAATAGCTGCTATATTTTCCAAATTTCTTTGTTTATAACTTTTTAATAAGAAGCGACCCCCGACTAAAACCTTCTGAAGGTCACTCAGGAGGGTGACCTTGACAACATATGTCAAGGTCAAGGTCATCGGAGGTGGGGCCCTAATTGTAAACATTTACCGTAATAGCGCCCGCACGCGCTGCCTCCAACCAGTAACTCCGCCAACAAGCGTCACAAGTTAACGGCGCGAAAAATCTATTACAGCGTAAACAACGCATCACGGAAATAAAAAGTCAAAATAAAACCGTGATGGAGAAACACAGAAACTCTGCGCCACGACCAGGAGCAGACTAAATAAAACTCGCAAGAGAAATTATAAGAGAACGAGCACTGACAGCTATGTCAGCAAAAGTAAAGATAAGTATCAAGAGACACGGTAGTGTCTTGTGCCAAGTATACGCGGAGCGAGACCGACCGTGACTTTTTTACGCGACGCGACGGGTTGCGAGTACACGAGATGTTGAGATCTCGATAGCGAGTGAACGGATCAAGTACTAAGTAGGCTTGATCGATAGCTTAGGGTCAAATTAGGGGGGGAGGTTTCTCTTATAATATTCCGCTACGTGCTTTACGAGCGGAGATATTGCGACGCAAAATCCAAATGTGAAAATTTTTCCTATTACAGGATAACGATGCTCATCCTCTACCAGCACCTCGCAACAGTAGCACCACCCATACCACCGTACGAAGTAACGCAATTTATCAACGAGCCAGGTATCTATTTCGAGAGAATCGGACACCTACAGCAAACGAAAGCAACGTGGAAATTAGCGATAATGGACGTAACCGCATTAAAAATCAGACATCATCAACTTCAAAGATACCTAGGGAATACCGAAGAACTTTGCAGTAATGCCACTGGAGACGTCAAAAATACATGTCAGATTACTCTCCGAACCACTAAGAGAGAAAACGATAGAACAACACGCGCCCTAGAACATCTACAAACCATTTACAAATCACCTGTAATTAAGCGAGGTTTAATCAATGCCATCGGAGAGAGAGATAAAACTTTATTTGGTATTGTTACGCCCGTGCTGGACACTGAGTAGAGAAGTCGCGGAAAGCTGTGAAGCGCGCTCCTTGACAACGGGAGTTTGTTGATGGATTTATTGATTTTCTGTCTGGCGGATTTTTGGAATCCGCACGCGTTCTGTTTTACGAGCTTGGACTAAACGTATTTCTTAAGTTCTTTTGAGTTCTCTTTCATTTCGCGAGTTCTGCGAAATACGTGCGCGAGTGTGGAGTGCGCGATAGTGTTACGGCGGCGAGCTTACTCGACGAGCGTAACATTTTGGGGGCTCGTCCGGGATACGAGGCGACGAACGCAGTATCCCGAACAGGATGACGACCACGCACACCCCGCCGAGGACCCGTTCGCAGGCCGCGGCGTCGGCAACAACGGAGGCGGGCGCGACCCATCCGCAGGATGCGGGGGCGACGGAGGCAGAGGCGGGCGCTTTCGAAGCTGTCTACTTGGAGCTTCAAAAGCTGCGCCAGGAGCGGCGGCTGGAGCAGCAGGAGCAACAGCTTTTCCGCAGCGAGTTGGAGGCTCGCCTGAAGGAACGCGACGCTGCGGTGGCACGTCTTCAGGAGCAACTTGCCGTACATCAGCTAAGTCCCTCCAATAATGTTTCTCGCGGCGAAATTCCGAATGAAGAGACGCGTGAGATAGGTGCGGGTGAGGGCGCGTGTGCGGGGCGCACCGCGTGCGGAAATTCGGTCGAGCCGCTGCGTGTGATGGGCACGGGCGAGGACTCGTGTGCGGGGCGCACCGCGTGTGGAGGTTCGAGTGAGACGTCGCTCGGTTATAAATTAAAGCCCGACACGTTCGACGGGAGTGTTCCTCTGCGCGAATATTTAGCACAGTTCAATTTAATTGCGCAAGCGAATGGCTGGAAGGAATCTTCGAGAACCGTGGCTTTAGCCTCGAGCTTAAGAGGGAAAGCGCGTGCCGTATTGGATGGGGTAACCAAATTCGGGAGCCTTCGCTATTCTGAAGTAGAGGCTAGGTTAGAGTTGCGTTTTGGCGAAGCGCATATGTCTCAAACGTTTTACATCCAGTTCACTAATCGGAGACAAAAACCCGGAGAAGATCTGCCCGTTTTGGGAGCGGATTTAGAACGTTTAGCGCGTTTGGCCTATTCGGAATGCTCGGCCGAGGTGCGGGATAAGATTGCGTGCGCCCAGTTCGTTGCGGCGCTTTCTGACGGTTTCGTAAAACGAACTCTTCAGTTAGAGGGATTAACTTCCTTGAGAGCCGCCACAGAGAGGGCCATGGCAATAAAAGTCATCCAAGCGAATAGTTTTTCGCGGAAATTTGAAAGTAGAGATCTCGGAAAAGGCAGAGCTGGGAACGAAATTAAATCGGCGGGGAATGAGAAAGATGAAAAGAGTTCTGTAAATTTTAAGAAGAATTCGGACGAGATTCGGGCGTGAGGAAAAGGAGTGCTGGCAGTGCGGTGCCAAAGGGCACTTTCGGTCGGAGTGCCCTTCTCTAACTACGGAAGAGAAGGGAAACTCGGAATAGCCGAGCTCAGCGGGGCATGTTCGGCTCAGGGGTGCAAAGGCCCTGCGAAATTAAGTAGGATAAGTAGCGGGTTAAGTGATTTTTGTTTTCGCGGCCGAGTTAATGGCCGGACTTGCGTCTTTAGAATAGATACGGGCTCCGATGTGTCGGTACTTAGGGAAGATTTGTTAGGTTCTTTGAAATCACCCACTCCTGTAGAGAGATATTTCTTGACCTATCCAACGGGAGAAACGGTTCCTGTAAAACATAGAATGGTGGTTGGAATCGAAATAGGGAAATTTTCTTTGGATTTTCCGGTAATCATAGCAGCCATAAAAGACGAGTGTATTCTAGGAGCGGACTTTCTTTCAAAAATAGGGGTAGGAAGCGTTTTCTCTTCGGTTTTTGAGGAAACGGTGTCAGAGAGTCAAGAAAACTTTTTCTGTTCCCGAATTTGTAGTTTTGATAGGGGGATTCCTTTTTTTCTTAAAGAATTCTTTGAGAAAAATTTCGAAACTCTCAACGCTTCTCAAAAGGAGCAGTTTGCTGAATTGGTGATCGAGTTTTAAGATGTCTTTTCGGAAGATGTGGTTGCAGGAAATTGCTCCGTCGTTGAGCATGCTATTAGGGTGAAAAATTCTTCTCCGATTAAACAGGCTCCTAGGCGAATTCCACTGCATATGCGAGAAGAGGTGGAAAAGATTTTAAACGAAATGAAACAACGTGGTGTCATCGAAGAATCTCATAGCGCCTGGGTTTCTCCAGCTGTTTTAGTTAAAAAGAAAGATGGAACGATTAGATTCTGTATCGATTTCAGGAAGCTCAATGCCATTACAGAAAAAGATTCTTATCCTATTCCCAGGATAGATGATCTTTTTGATCGTTTATCCGGAAATTCCTGGTTCACCACCTTAGATTTAAAAAGCGGCTATTGGCAGGTGAAGCTTCGTCCTCAGGATAGGGAGAAAACGACCTTCTCTATAGGAAATGGCTTATGGCAGTTTACTGTAATGCCATTTGGATTATGTAATGCTCCTGCTACTTTTGAGCGATTGATGGAGCAGGTTCTTCGTGAGATATTGAATAAGATCTGTATGGTTTATTTGGATGATGTCATCATCTATAGTAAAACTTTCGAGGGAATGCTGGCAAATTTAAGGGAAGTATTTCTTCGTTTACGGGGTGCAAATTTAAAACTCAATCCAAAAAAATGTACTTTCTTCGGGAGAGAAATGAAATACTTAGGCCATGTCGTTTTAGAAAGAGGAATCTCCACTGATTCGGAGAAAATTAAGACCGTTCAAGAGTGGCCTATTCCTCAAAATAAGAAGCAAGTGCGAAGCTTCTTGGAACTTTGCTCTTATTATAGAAAATTTGTGAAGGGATTTTCTCTTATTGCTAAGCCATTATTTTCTTTAACTGAAAATCTTAGAAAATTTGTGTGGGATGGGCGTTGTCAGGAAGCTTTTGAGAAGCTTAAACAAAACTTAATTTCTCCTCCTATTTTAGCTTTCCCAATAGAAAAAGGGGAATTTATTCTTGATACTGACGCTTCAAATCACGGCTTGGGCGCGGTACTTTCTCAGATTCAGGATGGTAGGGAGAGGGTCTTAGCTTATTATAGTCGGGTTTTGAGCAAGTCTGAAAGGAACTATTGCGTAACTCGTCGGGAGCTGTTAGCTTTGGTGGAGGCTTTGAAGACCTTCCATCACTATTTATATGGACGTGAATTCTCGGTAAGAACGGATCATATTTCGTTACGCTGGTTGATGTCTTTTAAGAATCTAGAAGGGCAGTTAGCACGTTGGATGGAACGCCTACAACAATTTAATTTCGTAGTCAAGCACCGAGCAGGAAAGGTGCACGCAAACGCTGACGCGTTGTCTAGGCGTCCGTGTGCGGAAGGAAACTGCAGATATTGTGATAAAGTGGAGATGGGGGAAGAAAGTATTGTAAGGGGAGATGTTAGAAGAATAATCTTCAAAGAAATTGAATCTGCGGACTGGAAAAGAATGCAATTGGAGGACCCTTCAATTGTAAAAATTTATCGTGGAAAAGAGGAGAATAGGCGACCTTTTCGTCAAGAAATAGCTCAGAGAGATTCGACTGCTAAGGACTATTGGCTCCAATGGGATTCCCTGGTGATTAAAGACGGGATTTTGTGTAGGAAATGGGAGTCTCCAAATTTATGTTCCGTTGTTTTTTAAACTATAGTTCCTCGAGGAATGATTTCGCGAATTTTAGAAGAAGCTCATGATTCTTCCACAGGTGGCCATTTTGGTGTCAATAAGACCTTAGAGAAGATCCGGAAACATTTTTATTGGGTTTTCTGTAAGCAGGATGTCGAACATTGGTGTAGGACTTGTAAAGTTTGCGTTTCAAAGAGAGGGCCATCTGATAAAAGAAAGTCTTCTTTGCAAATTTACAATGTCAGTGCGCCTTTCGAAAGAATTCAAATGGATGTTCTTGGTCCCCTTCCAACTTCTTCTTCGGGAAATAAATATCTGTTGGTGGTTACGGACTGTTTCACGAAATGGGTGGAAGCTTTTCCGCTTGAAAATATTAGGGCTAAAACGATTGCGGAAGTTTTCTTGAGTCAAGTGGTTTCTAGATACGGCATTCCTTCGGAATTACATACTGACCAAGGAAGAAATTTTGAATCTCGATTATTCTTGGAACTAACTCAGTTATTGGGAATTAAAAAAAACAAGAACTACTCCATTTCACCCTCAATCCAATGGTCAGGTGGAACGTCAACATCAGACGTTGTTAAATTATCTGACAAAGTTTGTTGCTGAAAATCAACGAGATTGGGATCGTTGGATTCCATTAGGATTGTTGGCGTATAGGTCTTCTAAACATGAAACTACTGGTTTCACTCCTTCTGAATTGCATTTAGGTCGGGAGTTAAGATTACCCTTGGATCTACTTCGCGGACATCCTCCTGGTTCTGAGACTATTCCTTCGGAAAGAGAATATTTCCGTCACTTGAAAGGAAAAATGGATCTCATTCATAACATTGTATGTCAACGTATGGAAATTAAATCTCAAAAAGCCAAGGCGCTTTATGATCGGAAGGATAGACAATTATGCTATGAGCCTGGGCAAAAAGTCTGGTTATTTAATCCTCGAAGAAAAATAGGAATAACTCCTAAGTTACAAAGTAATTGGGAAGGTCCTTTTGAAGTCGTTAAAAGAATAAATGATGTAGTTTATTGCATTCGTAGGTCTAAACGGCATAAGAACAAAGTCGTTCATTTAGATAGATTAGCTACTTTTTATGAGAGGTAATTCCTTTCGAATCAATTTTCGTCCGGAACGCGGAGCCCGAAAAATTTCAATTCATTTAATTAGTTTTTAGGTTTTTTAAGAAAAAGATATTTTTCTTTTGTTGTTACTTTCAGCTACTTCTCCGGGAAGATGGTGCCGAACAACATCAGGCGAAGATATTAGCTGAAAGAAGACCGCCTTGCCCATGGTTTTGATCGTGGTTTTTCCGTGGCACTTAGGGCAAATGCCAAGGCGGGGACTGGGGAGTCTTGCGAGACGCAGGGTCCACGAAAGCTTCCCCCTCCAGTCCGAAGACTCTCAAGAGGACAGCGCTGGTAGCAGAAGAAAAACCGACGTTGAAAAAGTTCACACGTGGAAAAAAGCGTTTTTGGATTGAGGGAAGAAACGAAGCTCGTTAACTCGCAGCTTAGCTCGAGGTAGAGCAGGAAGCGTTTCAAGTTCCCGGAAATCTAAGAGAAAGAAACTGCTTGCAACTTTCCTCTAGTTGTCGAGACGACAACTTAAGAAGAGGGGGACAATGTTACGCCCGTGCTGGACACTGAGTAGAGAAGTCGCGGAAAGCTGTGAAGCGCGCTCCTTGACAACGGGAGTTTGTTGATGGATTTATTGATTTTCTGTCTGGCGGATTTTTGGAATCCGCACGCGTTCTGTTTTACGAGCTTGGAATAAACGTATTTCTTAAGTTCTTTTGAGTTCTCTTTCATTTCGCGAGTTCTGCGAAATACGTGCGCGAGTGTGGAGTGCGCGATAGTGTTACGGCGGCGAGCTTACTCAACGAGCGTAACAGTATCATGGATGCTGAAGATGCAAAAATAATCAACGAACAAATACAAATACTCAATAATCAGGTACAGCACGCAGCGAAGAACCAGCTGAAGATTATCAACTCCACATTAGGCCACATTGAAAAATTAGAACAAACGCTCAAATAACGAAAATTTACTGGCAAACGTTACAAGGAAACTGCACGACCAATTCATACACCGAGAGGAAATAGATAAACAAATACTATTGATAACCGCTATCCTAGCTGACCTCACGACAGACATAAACGATATTACAGACTATTTAACATATGCAAAAATTAACATTTTACTTACACGCGTACTTCCAATAGAGAACATAATCGTAGAATTAAGGGAAGCAACCTCACACTTAACCAGAGGATTAAACTTCCCATTTAAAATTCAGACAGAAAACTAGAACACTACCAAAAATACGTAGACGTAAGCGCGTACTACGTCAATGCAAACGTGTACTATTCTCGCGTTCCCAATAGTAGCATACCCAATATACGAAATTACACCCGTACCAATACACAACGACCATAATGTATTCACATTACTAGAACCCTCACACACGCTATTAGGAATAAACCGAGAAAATCATAATTATCTAATATTAAAGAAAAGCAATTTAAACAAATGTACGCGAGAAACTACTAAAGTTATATGCGATCAAAATTTCCCTGTGTATTTTATAACTGCGAATGCACCAAGCGAAGTGCAACTTTTTGTAAAAGCGCCTAGATACATAGAAAACCGTAGACAACGTCACATCCTTTCAAATGTAACATTCTGGATAACATTAGCCGAACCTCAAACATAATTATTTTCCACTCCAAAAATATCAGAAATAACAATTTAATGTAATGAACTTCCCGAAAATAAAATTAAACTTGAAAAAAAACAGGAAAAATTACATTGCGCGATTGTAAATTAACTACACCTGATATATTCTTAGAAACAAAAAACCGAATTTATACTAAACATGTACAAATGTATTTACCGGAATTTAATGTAACAAATACCGTAGAGGAAAGTATAACTTTACACAATAAATTAGACTCCGAAAGGAAAATAAAGTTAGAACCAGTAATCAGAGATCCGTCAGAATTAATAAAATTAAGCTTAAGTCTAGATGAAATTAAAAAGGAAGTGGAAACCAACCAAGCGTTTTTGCAAATCAGAATATTATATATCCTGTAGGTTCCGCGACCATAATTGTAACAATAGTTAGCATTATACTTGTAATAATTTACGTGTTCGTGAAATTGCTGATTAATCCCGACGATGGGAGCGGGATGAGAAGGACGCGCGTGGAAGGTGTTAAACTAATTATGCACTTTATTTTGTGTAACTCAGACCACAGTCTGAGCCGTCTTTAATATGTCAAAATTGTTACAGTCTGACCTGAGAGTCGATGAGCGTTGTATAAATGAGAAGTCCTTGTATGATTTTGTAAGCGAGAGACAATTATATAAATTGCAGTCCTCTTCGTGATGATTAGCCCGTGAGCCGGTGAGACACGTGGCGGTCGGCACTCGCGCACGTGTGAGCTTGAGTAGTCGTGTTGAGGCACCAGAGCAAATGAGCGGTCTATTTCACAAGTGATAATACGATCTAAAACAGCGTGGTCACTGCGATGTGCACGATTGACCGAAGTTACGATGCGAAGCGTACCGAGCACACGTTACTCTTCTAGACACCGCGCGGCCATCTGTACAATTGAATTCGATCGCGAGGAAGACGTTGGCGATGAGCGCGCCCGTGCGGGCGCAAGCTGCCGCGGTGATCGAGCGTCGTTACCCGATCGATGCTGCCATCTGATCGGACGGCGCAACGTTAACGGAATCTCGAACATTCCGCCCGCCATCAGCAACCTTGTTGATGATTCCTTACTCTTGATCCTTCATTCGGTTGAGATGGGTAGAATCGCAAGCTTGACACTTGGCCGAGTGAGTGTCGTGGTGGCCGTCTTGAGGGTAACCACCCTGGTGAGTCCATCCTTGCCGGGGTGCAAAGCTGTTACTCTGGCGAGTGGCCATTTGCACGGTGGAGAGCGTTCGTCGGTGAGCAGCACGATGGAGCCCACCTTGATGTTGTTGTTAGGATGATGCCACTTGGAGATCGCCTGCTGGCGTTGCAGATAATGAGCCGACCATTGTGCCCAAAAATGTTGAACACGCTGCTGGATGAGCTGCCATCGAGATAGTCGTGAGGTTGCTAGGTCAATCAGAGATGGCTCGGGTATGGTAGTGAGTGGACCTCCAATGAGGAAATGACCTGGTGTGAGCGCTGAGACGTCTTCCGGGTCGTCACTCAGCGGTTCTGAAGGCCGCGAGTTGAGAGTGGCCTCGATTTGCGTAAGCAACGTCGTGAGTTCTTCTGTCGTGAGTAGAGTCTCCCCGATAGTCCGTCTCAGATGAAACTTGACTGATTTCACCACCGCCTCCCACTTGCCCCCCATGTGCGGAGCGCCTGGTGGGTTGAACTCCCATCTGGTGCAATCTTGTTGTAAAATTTGAGCAATTGTTGATGTTCTTGGGAACTCTGGATGAACATTTTCTTGAGCGCGGCGTCTGCTCCAATGAATGTTGTCCCACAGTCCGAGTACATGGTCTGAGCAATTCCCCTTCTCGCTGAGAATCTTCGGAAGGCTGCGATGAATCCTTCTGATGAGTAGTCACTGACTACTTCGGAGTGAATTGCGGAGGTGGAGAAGCAGACGAACACACAGATCCATCCCTTGTATGTTTCCGCACCTCGTCCTTTCCATGTTTTGATGGTGAGCGGTCCGGCATAGTCAACTCCTGTATGAGTAAACGGACGTGACGGCGTAACTCGAGAGAGAGGTAGTTGGCCCATCAGTTGATGAGCACGGATCCCCCTCTGCCGAGCACACACGACACACCGTAAAATATGAGACTTCACCGGAGCCCGTCCGCCGATGATTCAGTAATTTTGCCTGACATGAGCCAGTGTCAGCTATGTTCCTCCATGCAAGGTACGCAGATGGGCGTGTGCAATGATCAGGGTTGAGAACCGTGAGTGGCGAGGCAAAATCGTCTGATGTTTGTTGTCTTGAGCTAATGCTGATTGGTTGAGGCGGCCGCCAACTCGGATGATCCCTTGAGCGTCTATATACGCAGTCAATCGACTGAATGCGTGAGCAGTTGGTAGTCTCGAGTTGGCCGTGAGCATCTTGATCTCGTGCGTGAAGTATGCCGCTTGAGTAGCCTTAATCCAGAAGAATCTGGCCTCCTCCAAAGCTGAGTGCAAGTCCAGTGGCTTGCGTCGGCGCTTTCCCAGAAGCGATATGAATCTGAAACAAAGAGCTGTTATTTTCAATAACTTGTTGAGAGTTGAGTACCTATATATCAGGTGATACTCCGGTTGAGATGCGGCCGCATGTAGCGCAATGCCAGGACGAGCCTCATGCGAGCTCAACTCGTCCGAAAGCGCGGGTTGAGATGGCCAAGCTTCAGGGGTGAGTATCCACGGTGGTCCCGTCCACCATAATGAGTGACTTTGGAGTTGAGCAGTACTTAATCCTCGTGATGCGCAATCGGCTGGGTTGGACGTACCTGGTACGTATTTCCTATGTGCGTTCGCAGTGAGTTCTTGAATTTGAGAGACTCGATTTCTCACGAAATCCTTCCAGCGCGATGCATGAGATTTGATCCACGTGAGTGTCACAACAGAGTCCGTCCACAAGTGAGTTGCTGTGACGTTCAACTTCAAGGTGGCTTGAACGTATTGCATGAGTCTTGAGAGCAGCAGTGCTGCGGTGAGTTCAAGTCTCGGGATGGTGAGCCGCTTGAGCGGTGCTACCTTTGTTTTGGAGCACACCAATGAAATTGTGGCGCCATTTGAGCCGTGGACGGTGATAAATACGACTGCAGCCATTGCCAGTTGAGAAGCATCAGAAAAGCTGTGAAATTCCACTGTCGATGTACTCCATGTGTTATACCACCGAGGTATTGAGATCTTGCGCAAGCTGGTGAGTTCCTTTCTGATGATGAGCCACCGTGATGAGAGCTGGGATGGCAGTGGTTCATCCCATTAGAGCTTATGAAGCCAAAGCTCCTGCAAGAGCATCTTCGCCTTGATCACGACTGGTGATGCAAAGCCTAGTGGATCGAATATCTAAGCCACTTCAGACAAAACGAGGCGTTTGGTGAGATGATCGGTATGCGACGAGATCCTTGTTGCGAATGCAAATGAATCTTCTTGAGGAAGCTATCGTAATCCGAGTATCTTGGTTGCGCAATCGTCAAATGTAATTTGCGAGCCCTGGTCTTTCTTTGCTTGAACCGCAGTGAGTACGTCTGGATGAGTCGCGTGCCACTTGGCCAATGGAAAACCGCCCGCCATGCACAAGTTTTTCAGCTGCAATGCAATTTTGATTAACTGTTGGACAGTGTCAGCGCCTCCAAAGCTGTCGTCGACGTATCGACCTTGAAGGATGGACGGCACTGCAAGAGGAAAATTATGGCCTTCGTCCTCCACCAGTTGCAGCAGCGTTCGTACTGCCAAGAACGGGGCAGCCTTGGTCCCATACGTGACCGTGGTTAGATAATATGCCACTTCATTGAGCAGTTCGTCGAGCCAGAGAATCCGTTGTAAGTTCCAGTCATCTTCATGCACGTTGATCTGTCTATACATCTTGGTGATGTCCGTGGCAACTAGGTGTCGAAATTGTCGAATCCAGAGCAAGACATTGGTGACGTCTAAATGCAACTTGGCTCCCGTGTGCATGATATCATTAAGTGAGCGGCCAGATGTGGATGCGCTCGAGCCATTGAATACCACACGTAATTTCGTGGTTGCACTGTCTGGTTTGAGCACTCCGTGATGTGGCAAATAATATTGCGTTTGCTGACTGGAAACGGGTGAAGTTTTCTTCATGTGATTGAGATCTCGATATTCTGTCATAAATTGATGATACAGACGTCGATAGTTGTCATCTCGGGAGAGTCTTCTTTGTAAACTTTGCAAACATCGATGCGCAGTGAGATACGAATCGCCAAGAGTATCAGGTGATGATTTTAGTGGAAGTCGAACTGTGTATCGACTTGTTGAATCCCGTGAAACAGTACTTTTGAAATGTTCTTCACATCTTTGCTCGTCAGGAGTAAGATCAAGATTGTTGCTCGCAGGCACTTCTTCCTGTGTCCAAAATCTCGACAGTAACTCGTCGAGAGCATCTTCCCTCTCCTGAATCGATGCATGATGCACTGCAGCAGATGCCGATGATGATGTGTCGACAGGTCCGAGAACGAGCCATCCGAAGATTGAGAGCTGCGCAATTGGCACCAATGTATCTCGTTTGATGATGTTGGGTTTGATGATCTGCCCATATGAGTCAGCTCCAATGATAATATCCACTGGCCGTGGTGTCAGAAAATCTGGATCAGCCAAGGTTAACTTGGTGAGATGCGGCCATTCCTGGGGTGCAGCGTTGAATGATGGCAGGATGTTTGTTAACGTCTGCAGAATGTGAACTTGAATAATGACGTCTGATCTTGAGCGAAGTGAGCGGAGCTTGAAGAATGCAACTCCTCGCGTTTGCGTGGACTTTCCGCCACCAATTCCGGTAATGAGAATGACAGAATGATGACGAGGAATGTTGAGCTGACGAATGAGTAATTCAGAGACGAAGGTAAGTTCTGAACCTGTATCGATGAGAAGCCGTACGTGCTGAGTATTAACCAATGAGCTGATCTGAACCAGGGCCGTAGCGAGTAATGTTGAGTGTGATGAGCGGGCCAAAGATGAGTGAACGACGATTGCACCGTTGTCCTATTGGGATGCTGGGGCTGAGCTGGTGGTTGGCTTCGATGATGAGTCGGTCTGATGTGCCTCATGCAGTATCGTATGATGTCGGTTGGTGCACTTCTTGCACCCCCGTGAGCTCTTGCATGAGCGGACGTTGTGACGGCCGAGGCAGTTAAAACACAGCCTCCGTGAGATGACTAACTTCTGTCGATCGCCCGGTGAGAGTTCCCTGAATTTAGGGCACGTCACCACGAAGTGCGTGCCGTTGCAGCAGTCGCACGGATACACCGTTGAGCGTCTGCGGTAGTAGTGCGTGCCGGTTGAGCTGCCGCATGATGAGCCGTCGAGGAGCGCCGTGCTGTTGAAACAGCCCCTGCCGAGCTTCCAGAGCTGGCCGTGGACTCAATCCTCTCGAGTGCCCGTGCTCGAGAGGTAAGGAATTGCTCGAGCTGGTCGAATCGCGGATACTCGCGTGTGGCGCCTAGGGATGTCTCCCACTGCTCCTTCGTCTGGCGATTCAGCTGCCTGGACAGCTGGTACACCAGGATGCAGTCTCCCAGGTCTTGTGAGACGCCCAAGACTTGCAGGCCCTTGATTCCTTCTTTGAAGGTATTGAGCAGCTTGTCCAGTGCCGCGGCGTTCTTCTGCACCGGTGTTGAGCTGGCAAAGAGCTGGTCCAGATATGATTGGATGAGCAGACGTTTGTTCTCGTAGCGATCGACGAGCATCTCCCAGGATGGTTTGAGCGAGTCGGCGGTGAGAGGCAATCCGGAAATGAGCTGAGCAGGTGGGCCTTCTAGTGACAGTCGCAGATAGTGGAGTTTCTCCATGTCGGTGAGCCGTTGGCTGTCATAAATGACCGCCTTGAAGAGATCACGATACGTAAGCCATGCCTCGTACACGCCCTTGAAGGACGGGATGCTGATGTCCGGCTTTTGAGATTCAGTTACCGCTGCGCCGTCCGATCAGATGGCAGCATCGATCGGGTAACGACGCTCGATCATCGCGGCAGCTTGCGCCCGCACGGGCGCGCTCATCGCCACCGTCTTCCTCGCGATCGAGGCAAGTGTGCATATGGCCGCGCGGTGACTAGACGCATAACGTGTGCTCTATACGTTTCGATTAGTGACTTTGGTTAATCGTGTACATCGCAGTGCCCACGCTGCTTAGACTTCTCTTTTAGATTGTAATATAGACTGCTCATCAACTCTGGTGCCTCACCAAGACGACTCAAGCTCACACGTGCGCGAGTGCCGACCGCCACGTGTCTCACCGGCTCACGGGCGACTCACCACACTAGAAGGGCAATTCATATAATTGTCGCTCGACTTCAACGATTAGATAAAGACGTCTCATTTGTACACCGCTCATCGATTCTCAGGTCAGACTGTAACAATCTCGATACATTAAAGACGGCTCAGACTGTGGTCTGAGTTACACAAAAAATAAAGTGCATATTCAGTTAACACCTTTCCACGCGCGTCCTTCTCATCCCGCTTCCATCGCCGGGATTAACAGCGATTTCGCGAACACCGGCAATCTCTGCTGAGACTGTGAGGGCTGCGCCTCTGCAGGAGCGGTCTTTGGAGCGATCTTCTCCGACAATGCGCCCTTGAGTTTTGCCAGAGCGCGACGAGCCGTCATACATTCTTCCGCCTCCACGGCGAAGGCGTTTTTCGAGAAATACTCGTGAGCGATGAGCGCCGCCGGCCATGAGACCTCGAAATAGGCGTGTTCCTTGAGGAACGCCTTGTGCACTTCCTCTAGCTGGATCGAGATCTGCAGGACCTCATCCACTGACGTGTCATCTGCAGTCGATGGCAACGTCTCGCTGATTTTCCGCACTGTTGCGATGCGGTTCATCTGTGTTTGCACCTTTAATGTGAGTTCCGCAGACAAACGCACCGGTGAGGCCTGGCGATCTGACGTGCGCTTGTCGTCCGGCAGCTCGAGCAATGGCGGGGTCTTGCCGCCCGTTCCGGTTTTGGCGGGATCCGGCATGATGAGACGTCAATGAGCTTCGCCCGATGAGAGACCTGAGAAATGTCGAGACACGTATGAGAAACACTGCAAGAGGCGAGAACGTTCGAGAAACGCGTTAGGACAACACTACGCGAATCGAGAGTCTACAATGTCATGTATTGAGCACGTGAAAATGTCTATTTACACTCGCGGGAGCGCGTGAACATGTTTTCGTAACACTCGCGAGCGCGCGGGAGAATGTCTGTCCTTCACTCGCGAAAGCGCGCGATAATGTCCACGTGGCATGTTGTGAAGAGTGAGTCCCAGTTGCGCACAGAATAAATCGGACACAGCAGGTTGAATGAATCGGACACAGTGTCGATCGGACACAGTAGGAAACGGACACACGGTGGTTGCAATCGGACACAGTGCGGATCGGACACAGTGTCGATCGGACACAGTAGGAAACGGACACAGTGCGGATCGGACACAGTGCGGATCGGACACAGTGTCGATCGGACACAGTAGGAAACGGACACACGGTGGTTGCAATCGGACACAGTGCAGATCGGACACAGTGCGGATCGGACACAGTGTCGATCGGACACAGTGTCGATCAGACACACGGTGGTTGCAATCGGACACAGTGCAGATCGGACACAGTGCGGATCGGACACAGTGTCGATCGGACACAGTAGGAAACGGACACAGTGCGGATCGGACACAGTGCGAATCGGACACAGTGTCGATCGGACACAGTAGGAAACGGACACACGGTGGTTGCAATCGGACACAGTGCAGATCGGACACAGTGTCGATCGGACACACGGTGGTTGCAATCGGACACAGTGCGGATCGGACACAGTAGGAAACGGACACAGTGCGGATCGGACACAGTGCGGATCGGACACAGTGTCGATCGGACACAGTAGGAAACGGACACACGGTGGTTGCAATCGGACACAGTGCAGATCGGACACAAGGCGGATCGGACACAGTGTCGATCGGACACACGGTGGTTGCAATCGGACACAGTGCAGATCGGACACAGTGCGGATCGGACACAGTAGCAATCGGACACAGTGCGGATCGGACACAGTGCGGATCGGACACAGTGCCGATCGGACACAGTGCCGATCGGACACAGTGGCGATAAGAAGTAATCTAATATATGTAAATCCTTTATTCAAGTAATCTATGTAACTCTTTATTCAATTATTCAATTAACTAAATTTTTACAATATGTGTTAAATTTTAGGTAAGTGTATTTATGTCACTTTGATACATTGATAATATAAACTTATTCCGTGACAGTTTTTCTAACCTCAATATAATATATATGTGATCAAATATGTGCGTGTGCGTGTGTGTGCGCGTGTGTGTGTGCGTGTGTGCGTGTGTGTGCGCGTGTGTGCGTGTGTGCGTGTGTGTGCGCGTGTGGGCGTGTGTGTGTGTGTGTGTGTGTGTGTGATTCGATTACAATGACTTTTATATAATTAGGGTAAACGATACAGTAATTGACAGCATAAGGTGATTGACACTGTTATATTTGTACCCATAATAGATGAACTGTTCATCGCGCGATTAATTGTAAGATACTGAAGACGACAGTTCTTTTTGATTACTTTACGTAAGTACTTTATGATTCATTGTGCGAGTAGTTTGTCTTCTACGGTACAAATATGTCATGTAAGTGTCAATCACTGTACCCTTGTCAATTACTGTACCGTTTACCCTACATAATGCCTATCGAATTATTTAAACATAATTGCTGTCACATATAGTACTAGAGTTGTTTAGGTTTATTTACTATATGTTTCAGGTGCCAAGGAAGGACATGTCTTGTGGATCACTCGCAGTTCATAGAAGATTCAGTTTAGTTCAACAAAAGTCGATAAATCCATTTGCAAAATATGAGATTCTTTTAAGCGACGATTTATTTTTACTGTCTTCGCTACTAGAACCTTGTATAATGTTATGGAGTTTCTTCAAATTTATTGCAGCATAATTCCTTTAATGTTCATAAATTCTATAAAAAATTATAAATATTACGCTTATTCAGAATTAAATTACATAAAATAAAGTCCAAATGTTACAATGTGGACTATAATATTAACGGTGAAACCATATTTGCTATTTACATCTTTCTCCTGTCTCTAACATAGATTTAATACTTTCACACGCATAGGTATACGCACGTGCACGCACACACATGTAAACAGCAAAAATGATTTTATCGTTAACATTATGTGTAATATCAATATTATTAATATTTACGTTACGCATATAATATTAATATTATATGCATAATGTTTGCACTTTACTGTGTAATTTAATTCTAAAGCGTAGTTTAGAGCAATTTTATAGAGCGCGTGTGTGTATAAAACTAGATTAATCAATAATCAAACTATTAAATTTTTACACAATACTCGAATTGTATTGTAAGCAGGATTGAAAGTCAAAATACAAGTAATTTATTTACAAAACATAAGTAATTTATTCACAAAACAATTAAAACTATTGCAACTTATATATATTGCACAATAAAATAAACCTTAATTCTATATCCTTTAGAGTACGAGAATGAAACAAAACTTATTTTTTTAAACATAGCTCACATTTGAAAAGCAGTACGTACGCCCGTTCTTTCTTGTTTAAAACAAAACATAAAACAAAATCCTATTATTAATTAACGTAAAATACACTTATAAGAAAAAATTATTTTGGTATGATTGCACTCTACCTTACAACATTGTGAAAAACTAACAATAGTTTCAGATTAGCTTGCATACAGTCTTTTATACGTAGTACATAATGCTTAACACATACATTGTCACGACTTTTTACCCGTTCGGGCGCAAAGCCGGATCAAAAGGGAGTTGCGGGAGAGTAGGATGTTAGGCCCCTCCGACGGATCTCTCGCACGAGCCGAATTTCTGACGCGAACGTGAGTGTTGGGCGCCAGACGCGGTATCCCGCGTCCACTAACGCGAAAATCACAAAATTATCGAGATGTTGACCGTAATGGATCGGCGTGCGAGAAATCGACCAGCTCAGCGTAATACTCAGGGACGAAGGTGATATAGGGCAGCGCGAATTGTGACGGGTGACACAGAAATTACGAACTCACACAATTAATAACAAAAGAGATTAACATTTATTGTAGAGAGAGAATTAGCTCACGAAATTGCTCTACCAAATTAAAGAACAGTTGGTTCATTGCCAATCAAACGAAATAATACAGACGTGATCGGTCGTGAGCGTGAAATACTAATCCGAAAATACTTGTAGACAGAAAGGTAATAATTTTTAATAACAATTCAAAACTTACTCGACTACGAACACTAAAACTTAACTCCATAAAGTCCGAGGGGTCGCGATTGCACAAAATTCTGTCGCCAAGGTAGAGTGTCCCCGAAATACGAGGCGCAATATAATACAACGGCGGGCCAATGATTAAGCCCGAACGCGACAGATAACGCGAAATATTTAGGTTTTCTCGCGACGAGAAAATCATCAACGCGAGAATGATACTGTACTCCGTCTGACGAGTTTTTACGGGACGTACGCCCCACGCAGGAGAGCACGTAATTCAACGCGAGGAAAGAGTGCTTTTCGATGAGAATCGCGCTAAACCAGCGCCGTGCTGTATAACGCAATAACTTCGTGACTGACTTACAAACTAACGCGGGGTAAACTAAATCTAACGCAATAGATAATGAACTTACATACTAACGCAAGGGAAAACTAAATTTACGCAGGGAAAAATATTTCCACGGGGAAAACGCGCACTTGACCGCAAGCGCACGAAATTACTGAAACGGCGTAACGTAGAAGAATCATTCTCGACGAATAAATTACGATCACGAGAGTCGCGCGTGACGCACAGCCGGGTAGCCCGGATTACCGTCGCCGAATACGCGATCGCGACCAGAGATACCGCGAGAATATTCGCGAATTACCGAGTCACGATACCTATCGCGATCTCCAGGATGTTCACGCAACGAGTACCGTTTCTTGGCCACGAGACCATCCCGAAGCCCTTCGCTCTCGTTCTCGATCGCTAACGCAATTACGAGGTCTCTAGTACGCGAATACTCTATACGAGAGCGTGGCCCGGGGGGGCGGTGTCGTGGCTTACATTATCGCAAACTAATGCGAGGCAACCTCACCGGTACGATGCTTCCTCCAGGAGTCTCCTCCGCCGTCGTCAAGGTCGTCGCGAGAGAGAGAACAAGCGCCAGGTGCGCGACAGAGTCGATCAGGACGTGCTCGGAAAAATGCGTGCGTGCGGTCCCAAAGGTGGCTCACCAATCATCGCGGAAGTGCGCTCGATAGCGGCATCGATATAACGCCCCTAGCGGGACGTGCGCGACCCTTCCGCGCGATAAGCGGACCAATGAGCGATGAGCTCGCAGGCTCGCGAGGGAGCCGCTAGCGGGGTTATCGACCGTGGATTCGGCGGGGCGTTTGAACGTGCCCTTCCGCTCGCGGGGTCCTTCCGGATTCCCCGATGCAACAGGCGAGGCGATGACTCCCGCGGTGTCCTCTGGCTTGACTCGGGGGCGGTGGCCATCCACCCCCAGAGTCCGTCTGGCCTGGGAGGACTGCAGGCAGGCCCGGCGCCGGGCCCCTGCGATGCACAGGTTCGCCTGCCGTTGTTGGTGCGCAGCGCACGCGTCTCACGCCGTCCCTCGCTTAAGTAGCGGTCCTCGTAACTAGGGCTCCTTGCCTTCGACATCTCGTTTCGGGTCCTCGTTATTCCGCTTTCCTTTCGGCTCCCGTAATCCCTGCCATCTTCGGTGTGGCGCTGTGGAACTCCAACTCGTCGGGGTGAGGCGCCACGCAATATCGCAATAAGAAAAAAAAGAAAAATTAATCATCTAATCGTAAATTTAATACGCCCCTGGAGATCGAAATCGATTCGTGAGCCGTCCTCGGGCGCGCAATCCGGGCCTTGTGACGGCGGCGGGGCGCTGCCACGCCGCGGCGAAACCGCAACGTCACAACATATAATACCGTTACATTAAAAACGAATCTTTCAAAGTATGGCCGACAAATGTCTCCGATTGAATATTAAAAGTTATAGGCAATCCTAAATGTTCATATATTTAGAATAAGATGTAAATTTGTTTACGACATATACACTTTGTAGACCGTTGAAATTTCTTCTTTGCAAATCGGACATTTTTTAACATTATCATTCTCGCGCATAATATGATTAGCACATTCTTCACAACAACAGATATGACCGCACGGTATGAAAACTTGATTCGCTTCAGCATCAATGCAAGCAGTGCACATACGGTCAGATCTCTTCGTTTCTCGATTTTCTTTGCACGTTTCCAGAGAATGTCTTTCGACTTTGTGATAGGGTACACAGTCGCTTTCTAAGGTACTTTCTTGATCTTCGTACCAATATCCAAAATCATCTTCTGGAATGTTATAAATGCGTTCTGAAAAATTTCGAAACGATGTGTTATACTATATAACAATCAAACTATATTTTTAGTGTTCTTACTGTTTACTAAAATATGTCATATATCTAACTTATACCTTCGTCAAATTCATTATTAGATTGTGATAAATTGGAAATGTTATTTGTATTTTGTGTGTCTTCCGTTGTAATTATCGGATTAGCTGAAGTAAAATTTCTTGTGTTGTTGATTGTGACATCCATATCAGTTGCATTTTCGGAAGTGAATTGTTCGTCTTGTAACTGCTCATTGTCAACAGAATCTTGTCTTTGCACTAATGTAAGTAAATCTCCGGAAATGTTTGCATTTATATTACTGTTAGCAATTCTCAGAGCTACAAAATTGTTTTAAGAGATACGAATTAATAGTAGAGTAATATATAAATATAATACTCGTGATGTAATATTAATTAAAATACATACGTTCCTCCGATGTAGAATTGCAACTTTCTGACAGAAAATCGGTACAAATTTCATAATTATCGTTTTCACTGGTTATAATTTCTGTAATGCAAGAGTCTTGGTTAAAAAATCTAATTGAATTAGATGAAAGAAGTCAATATATAATCATATCGCTTTTAAAAATAAAAAATATATTAAAATCACAAATATCAGATTGTTCATAAAATATTCTAGGTAAGTTTATTGTAAGTTATCGCTTTAATAAATCATATTTCTATTCATAAAAATGTATGTATTTAGTTCGTTAATATTTTATTTATAAAGTTACTAATATTCTACATAATTTTTATAGAAAAGTACATATATTTTAAAAAATATGTAATTTTTTAAGTACGACTAGTACTAACATACATATAATAAAGATAAAAAAAATAGAATACTTTTGCGTCAGTAGAAACGTATACCTCTGATTAATGCGATAGTTTTTTTACAATAAACTTATATTTTATTGAGGATATAAAATGATATTTATTAGTAAAAATATTTGAATGCTTTAACTTCTTTTTGTGTGATTCTATCGAACATCAAAATCAAAAAAATTTATGTTTTATACACGTTTGTAATATATTTCTGAATTTCAAAAAATAATTACCTTCGTCAATCATGTCCAAATTATATAAATAAGTTTCATGAAAGTGACTAAATGATTCTAAAAACTCTAACAGTGGTAATCTGTAAGAAATAAATAATTATTTTTAGATATTAGCATTAACATACAATTAACTGTAGAAACTAATTTTTCATAGATTTAGTTGCAATTTTCTGTAACTGATATATTACCTATTTTCTACAAGATCCTTCTGTTTCTGCAGTATTATATTATTTCTTTCTCTATTAGCTCGAGTTTGAGGTCTACGTGCCTAAAGATTATTTTGTAAGCGACGAAGATCAATTTCTTGATCAATAATTACTTTTTTCAAATTTTCTGTAACATAAAGTAAATAAAGTAGATATATTATTTCTAATTTACTACTATATTATAACATAAAATACTCACCAATAAATATCCATACATTTGGATGTCTACTCCCGAATTTCTTTGAAATCGTGTTATAAAAACTCTCAACAATATTATTTGTACGAACAGGACAGCCATATACAGAGACTTTATTTGCTGCGGGCAACCATGTTTTACGTAAATAAGACATAAATTGTAATATCATAGGGTAGTCACCAGATATGGTATCAGCTATATATTGTAATAGTGTAAAGCTTTGTTCAAATAAACTGGCTGGTATTAATGGTATAGACATAACCATCGTTATTAATCTTCTTGGGGCATTTTTCAAACCAAGTTGCCGCCATTTGCGCAGCACAGCCTTCGAGTTTAAAAAAAGGAGCAAGTTTTAAAAATTTAATAAATAAGAATCCTCACATGAATAAATAATATAACTCAGTAAAAATAATAAATTATTTTAAATTGACTTACTTGGTTGTAATGAAACCAGCATCCTTTCAAATTGGCTTTGGGGAAACATTTATGAAGGACTTTATTTGTTGCGCGTTCATAATCCCCCATTATTTTGACATTATTTTTTACGTCTGGAACAATTTCAATTATTTTCTCCCATATTGCTTGATAAAGAGCAAATGTTCATTTCTCACATAATATAAAGAAAACAGCAATACCCTATTATCAAAAATCATGACAACAAGTTAAAATAAAATCGATGGATCCAGATGTATGTACATAAAATAAAATCGAGCAGTTAGTTTGTGTTCGTTTTTATGTATTTAAATTAGCTGTTTTATTTTATGTACATCTGCCTTTATTCATAAGAAAAATATGTAATAAAAATGTATAACATACTGTATTTTTATAACGTATGTGTACAGTATATAATTGAATCATGTACGGATGGCGGGGGACAACCTGTAAATGATAAATAACTTAAAACTCTATAATAATATAATATAATAAAATTTAAATATGAAAAATAATAAAATTTTTCTTTTATTATATAAGCGATTATCTTAGAAATATTATTAACGAATATAAAAGTATTAATGCATTCAAAAATTAAAAAAAATATTTTTTTTTAAAGAAGCACCTTACCGAAAATGTTCCATCAACAAAAATTTCTGTAGCTGTTTTCAAGGCATTAATAAGTACATCGTTCGAAAATATAGCAGCCATGCTACCATCCTGTGCAACTACACTTCCTTTATAAAACTCTTTAATCCATTCATATTTAATTAAAGCAGCACATAAGGCTTGAAAGGTACATGGTATAGGAGGTCTTTGTTTAGCTCGTTCTCGAGCCATTACACTTTTCATAGAATTAAATGATATATGTGCAGCTACTTCTAGATTTCTAAAATTATTACAAATAAGTGGATTAATAATACCAAATTAAATTTCTAATTAAATTTATAACAGTACAAAACAACATACGTTCGAGAAACGTTATCAAAAATCTCCTTCAGTGGCAGAAGCGATTCTCGTGATAAACGTAACATTTCGTTCTGCAATTTAGACTTTTCCAATTTTTTAGTATCTGGTGGATGTTGATGTAAAGTTTGCACACGTACTTGCCCATCAATTATCTTTGCCATACCACAACATCCTGTTGCACGACGTATTGAACATCTATATCTGTTCTTTATCCGCTTATCAATATTATATGTGTATCCATCATGTATATAAATGAAAGTTCCCTTTTGTTTACCGCTAACGGTCTCCATGTTGTACTGAAATATATTATAGGCACGTTTAGCGGACGAAAAGCAGCTCAGTGAGACCAAAGCAAAGAGCGAACGAAACGTGAGAACGTTGAGCAAAAACGCGGGAATGTAGCTGGCGGAAAGGGCCACTTTCACCAAGCTCCGGTTAATCAAATATCGAATCGTCCTAGTAACTTTGCAGGATGCCAACTGAAGCTGCTGTCGCTTTGACGGTTAAAGGTGGAAGCACATAAAATTGCAGGAGCCATAAGCAAAACGCAGAAGCCATATGCGCATGCGCTATGGTATCTGCCTGTATTCTGCCCATGGCTGTGGCTTCTGAATTTTCAATCTACATAAACTATGCTTATGTATTTTTATGTAGATTGAAAATTCAGAAGCCATGGGCAGTATGCAGACACCATAGCGCATGCGCATATGACTTCTGCATTCGTGTTCATGGCTCCTGCAATTTTATGTGCTTCCACCTTAAGGGCTAATTTCACCAACGTCGGTTAAGCCCGTATAAGATTACGCATTGGAGAATGGAAATTGAGGGAGCGGTCCCATGATGCGGATATCCATAGCGGAACAGAACGCACGGATCTAGCGCGACCAATCACAGACATTCTGCTTTCAGCGAAAAGTCTATGATTGGTGGCGCAGGGTCCGCAAATTCCGTTCCGCTATGGATTTCCGCATCATGGGACCGTTCTCTATGGGAGCGGTCCCATGGTGCGGAGTGTGCGTAATGCGGAATTGGCGGAACGCTCGTGATTGGTTGGACACTCTGTATGTACGCTCATTCCGCAGTTTTTCCGATCCGCAATCCGCAGTGAATACACGGAATTGTAAATAACGCAATGCTATTTGGAGCTAAATAACGCAATGTTATTTAGAGTCGAATGTCAGGTGAAATTGATTCACGAATAGCGTATTCCTTAGCAATAGTTGATCCCACTAATGTTAATAATTTCTCAAATAATTGAGGTGATATTCTGAAATAATCTACATATATATTTCTCTGTGTCGTCAATTGTCATTTCCTTCACAAGATTATCACTCGCTCCCATAATTATGTGTCCCATAATTATGGCATAAACTTTCGTGAGCAGGTAGAGCGGACGAAACTGAGCCGAAAAGTCCTCTACCATTTTGTAATTTTCGCAATAGTTTACGAGATATAAATGTTTAAAAATCGCCGTGTTAGCCCGGCCCTTCGCCAAATACAAGCACGCGGCGAGATACGACCGCCCAGCGTCGGCATCCGAGGAGTTGTTTACTACGCGCGGCAATGCCTACAAATGGCAGTTCTGAGCTGCGATTGTCCCCCTGTTTTTTATCAACAACTCCTCGCGATCTTGGAAACAATGACGCTGGGCGGTCGTATCTCGCCGCGTGCTTGTATTTGGCGAAGGGCCGGGCTAACACGGCGATTTTTAAACATTTATATCTCGTAAACTATTGCGAAAATTACAAAATGGTAGAGGACTTTTCGGCTCAGTTTCGTCCGCTTTACCTGCTCACGAGAGTTTATGCCATAATTATGGGACACCCTGTATATATATATAAGGGAAGGGGGGGTAGCCCCGGCCAGTGGGTAGCCCCGGACATCATTGAAATTCAAGTATACCGCGTATCTATGGCCATTGTTTAAACATTCTGCATATGTCGAGATACGCAGAAGGGCATACTAGAATGTTTAAACAATGGCCGTAGATACGCGGTATACTTGAATTTCAATAATGTCCGGGCTACCCACTGGCCGGGGCTACCCCCTGTTTCCCTATATATATATATATATATATATATATATATATATATTTATATGTATACATACAGGGTGAATCTTAATGGATGCACCAACTTTTTACCATAGGAGATGAGTTACCGACCGCAACTGTAATCAACCGAACGATCCATAGGTGACACCAGCTTGAATCGACCGCTTCGATCGACGAGTCCGAGATGATGTACAGGCAAGTTAAAAACTGTAAATCAAATAACGTATATCGTATGTACATACTTTTCTAATATATCCAACTGTCTTACGCATTTTTCTTTTTACATATAATTTTATTTAATAACACGATTTCTTATTATTCTCCATCTATGCGCAACGTATTTACCGCATGTACTACGTTTACGCGAGCGTTACTTTGGTAGTAACTTACGATAATTCACTCGTTTACGCAGAGTAAATTATCGTAAGTTACTACAAAATTTCCTTTACGCGAAGAAATTATCGAAAGTTACTACAGAAGTAACGCTCGCGTAAACATAGTAATAGAAAGAAATATCTTTTGTATCTGTTTCTACGTTTACGCGAGCGATTACTTCTGTAGTAACTTACGATAATTCACTCGTTTACGCAAAGTAAATTATCATAAGTTACCACAAAATTCTGTTTACGCGTAAGAATTATCGTAAGTTACTACAGAAGTAACGCTCGCGTAAACGTAGTAAGAGTATCTTTTTTATACGATTTTTTTTTTAATATTTATATTTTAATACAGTTTTATTTGGTGGCGATTTCTTTTCACGCTTACGCGGAACATTTTAGCGCGTAAAAAAAGAGTTGGATATAAGCGGAAAAAAAATAAAAATATTCTACCATTTTCTTATACAAAATTGAGCAATTCTACTTTTTTATAAGAAATATTCTACTGTATACTTTATGGATATAAAAGTAATAATGTGAAAAATTAAAAATGATAACAGTGGACTTCCGCACCACCCTTGAGGTACCACCAATAGCGCTTTAGGTTTTTTCGCCTGGACCCTATTGTACCACATTTTTAGACCTTTTTCAGTATAAAGGTTTAAACAGATGTACTAAAGTCATACTGCGTGTAAAAACGCACAGATGAAAAATTATATCAACGTGTGACCGTGCGCAACACATTACCAATTTATCATGTTTTTACCTCAGTATGCGTGCTCGAAATGGTTTCCCTCCAGCCTCTCACAAAATGTAGCATTTTTTAAAATTACACGATGCACCCGGCGCAAGACCCGTGGACTTATTGCACGACAAGCTCGTACAATTAAATCCTTCACATCTTGAGCACTAGCAAGTCGCGTTGTGCAAACTTAATTACTGCACTAGGAGCCGAAAAACAGTAATAATTCCTGTATTTTTGCTCACTCTTAACTTTAATCTTTCTTACATTAACCATTACGCGCTACTAATAGTAAACATTCTTTCAGTAACCAGTACGGATCTCACAGTAACCATTACGATAAAAATCAGTAATGATTCCGGTGCAATAATTAAAAAAAAAGATTTTTTTTATATTTTCAAATAAGTCTTATTTTTTTGAATATTTTTATTGTTTAATTTGTATTCGTGGTTTCGCATGGCCACCGCGTTCACCAGACCTCACACCGCTAGATTTTTTTCTGTGGGGTCATCTTAAGCAGCAAGTTTACGCAACGCGACCTGCTAATGCTCAAGATCTGAGGGATCGAATTGTACGAGCTTGCCGTGCAATAACTCCACAGGTCTTGCGCCGGGTGCGTCGTGCAATTTTGACAAGGGCTACATTTTGTGAGAGGATGGAGGGGAGCACATACTAAAGTAAAAATATGATAAATTGGTGATGTGTTGCGCACGGTCACATGTTGATGTAATTTTTCATCTGCGTGCGCTCTTACGCAATATGACATCAATGTATCTATTTGAACTTTTTACTGAAAAGGTCTAAAGATGTACAATATGGCTCCAGGCGAAGGTCCACTTTAAAAAACCTAACGCGCCATTGGTGGTACCTCAAGGGTGGTGCGAAAGTCCACTGTTATTATTTCTAATTTTTTACATTATTACTTTTATATCCATAAAGTATACAGTAGAATATTTCTTATAAAAAAGTAGAATTGCTCAATTTTGTATAAGAGAATGGTAGAATATTTTTATTTTTTTTCCGCTTATATCCAACTCTTTTTTTACGCGCTAAAATGTTCCGCGTAAGCGTGAAAAGAAATCGCCACCAAATAAAACTGTATTAAAATATAAATATTAAAAAAAAATCGTATAAAAAAGATACTTTTACTACGTTTACGCGAGCGTTACTTCTGTAGTAACTTACGATAATTCTTACGCGTAAACAGAATTTTGTGGTAACTTATGATAATTTACTTTGCGTAAACGAGTGAATTATCGTAAGTTACTACAGAAGTAAAATCGCTCGCGTAAACGTAGAAACAGATACAAAAGATATTTCTTTCTATTACTATGTTTACGCGAGCGTTACTTCTGTAGTAACTTTCGATAATTTCTTCGCGTAAAGGAAATTTTGTAGTAACTTACGATAATTTACTCTGCGTAAACGAGTGAATTATCGTAAGTTACTACCAAAGTAACGCTCGCGTAAACGTAGTACATGCGGTAAATACGTTGCGCATAGATGGAGAATAATAAAAAATCGTGTTATTAAATAAAATTATATGTAAAAAGAAAAATGCGTAAAACAGTTGGATATATTAGAAAAGTATGTACATACGATATACGTTATTTGATTTACAGTTTTTAACTTGCCTGTACATCATCTCGGACTCGTCGATCGAAGCGGTCGATTCAAGCTGGTGTCACCTATGGATCGTTCGGTTGATTACAGTTGCGGTCGGTAACTCATCTCTTATGGTAAAAAGTTGGTGCATCCATTAAGATTCACCCTGTATACATATACATATAATGTAGCACATATAATTGCGATAGGAATAAATGTTGCTTAGTGCCTGGCATTGTAAAAGGGTCTTTAGATTTACGTCTGCTTACGCTAACGACTACGACAGACGTAAATACGTTCGTCTCGTTCTCTGCCATTAGTCAAAGTGAGACGGAATATCAATATCATGATTGGTTACCTACCTACTTCACGCATGCGCAGTTGGTTTTTATCCACGATGACATCAAAAGTGCCGACACAGAGTTGCGCTACTGTATATACTGTGGTAGCGATGTGTGATGCGGGAGCATCCCAGATGCGTACAGTGTAACTCATAGTAGGTAGTATGTATTGGTATATTACTAATACATACTGCCTACTATGAGTGAGAGTTCTGATTGGCTTCTGCTTTTCTGCTTTCTGCTAAGGTGTGAAGCCGGCTTTAGGCTGAATTTCCACCGAGGGCATCACGCGTCGCGTCATAACGCGAGTCACGAGTTTTAAGGTACATACCATTTCATGTGAGTGAGTGATCTCAGATGCGCACAGTGTTGATCGGACACCACCAATCAAATTATATAAATTCATACTAACCCTACCCAACTAAGGAATCTGATTGGTGGTGTCCGATTTATGCTAAGACTCCATAGACGCGGAAACGCCGTGCGGTAGAGTGCATTGACCAATCAGAAGGCTGCCGCAAGTCGCCTGCGGCAAAATCTGCTATTCCTCTATAATATGGCTCCTGCACACAGGACGCGGCAGCGCGGCATTGCGGCAACGCGGCACCGCGGTAACCAATCACCATCTGCCTTTCCGTACTACTTTCAAAAGTAGAACGGAAAGGCAAGACGGTAATTGGTTACCGCGGTGCCGCGTTGCCGGAATGCCGCGCTGCCGCGTTCTGTGTGCAGGAGCCATTATAAGGCTGCTATTCCATGGAGCATATTTCGCGGAAATGGAATCAGCGGATCGCCAATCACAGCATCGTTTCCACAAGATCTTTACAAGGATTCGAGCAGAACAATCTCCTGATTGGCGATCCGCTGATTCCGCTTCCGCGAAATACGCTCCATGGGACCGCACCCTTAGGGTGCATCCCGATGGCAGTCAGAAATTCGGAAAACGGAATCTCGCAAAAGTAAGGAAAAGGGGGTCATCTTGGTCGGTCCGATTTTTCAAGGGCTGGGTTCCTCATGGAATAACTTTTACGGAAAACGGAATGGCATTCTAACCTTAAATTATTTTAAATTAAAGAAATTTCTATATAATTTTAAAGTATAATAAAAAATACGTCGAAGCTTCATTTTTTAATAGCTTGTACTACTACGGAAAGTATATTTTTTCTTCTAAAATAATAAAAATAAATTTTTCCATTTTTCCGTATTCCGAAAATATCAGTTCATGAGGAACTCAGTCACAAAAATTTCGGACTAACGGAAATCCACAATTATTGCATCTCTGACAGTATGTATGTACATTAACTATTTATGTGTTAAAAATTGTGTATTTATATATTATTTTGTAGAGATAGAGATCATGCGATATGTTTTAATTCATGAAATAAACTATTAAAAATAAATTAGCACGAAAACAGTGTATACTTCTTCTCATTAAACATATAAACCAGAAAGATCACCTAACCTTGTAACACGTACGTAAACAAAATGATGATTCTGATCGGTTGACCCCCTCTCTGTTACTTTTCCGAGATTCCGTTTTCCGAATTTCTAACTTCCATCGCACCTTTAGAAATTATTCGCAGCGAAAAATTCGCTGCATGAAAAGGCACCTTTTGCGATTAATGCAGAACGAGCTTTACGGATGTTCTTGTGCGCCAACATGGTCAATGGTAGTCGAGCTGTGCGGGATATATTTTATAGCGTTTTTCTTTGGCAGAACTGGTGCGCACTCAGTGCACATTAAAGCCGTTGTATGTACACAAATCAACGTAATGTGTATGTTTAATATAAACGGGTTAAATCATGAAATCCTCAATATTCTTTATTGCACTATTTGGTAAAATATGTACTGGGTATTTTATCAGTCGAAATATTTGCATTTTACTTTAAATATTAGAGATTAAATCAGTGTACAACGGCCTTAATGTGCACTGAGTGCGCACCATTCTGCCAATGAAAAACGCTATTAATTTGTCTTGCGTAAAAATTATTTTTGTAAGGTTTGCCGTTGCTACAAAAATCGCTTTCGTGCTCACTTCGGCTTTTCTCCCTCCGTTTGTTTCCACCGTTTGGTTGCTTAACGGGTTATTTGCGCGGACCACGTTTTGCTATCCTATCTAGACGTTTTGCTTTTCATTTACTCGTTTTTGTGATTTTTGCTCTGAAAGGGGTATGATATTATATTTGGCCGTATTGTGTTTTGTTAAAGACTAAATGTCATTAAATTTCAAGAAGAAGAAGCCAAGCGTTGATCGTTAATTTAAGGTTATGTACATGCAGAGCTAAGTTTATGGTCAGTATTTAATTAATACATTATGCGTTATCTACAGTGGCATTAACAGTAGTGGATTAAGTTGTAAAACATTGGAGTAAATGGCGTTTTCGGTTAATAGGACGTAAAATAAAATTGTAAGTGAAATGGTTCAATCTTATTTCCTATGGTCTAGTAAACCATTTCGCTTATGGCTTTATTACACACCCTAGTTGCGTGCTGATATTTCACTTACAATATTGAAAATCTATATGTTTACGTCACGAACACTAGATTTTCAGTATTGGCAGTGAATATCGAAATGTAGCCCGTATTAACTGAAAATGCTAACTCCGATGTCTCACAGTTTTTATATCGTGGACTTTTCCAACTTTTTAGAATGATAGATTGATGTAGAATTTACATTTGCCCATAAATTATCTTTGTCACACCAAAAACATCTTGTTACATGATGGCTGGAACATCTACATGTATTTTTAATTCGTTTATCAAATTATATATCTCTGCACAAGATTATTTATAATACGTTATGTTACCTTAAAAATAAACTTATGTCAACAACTAATAAATTCGTAAAGGAAACTTTTTAAAAGAAAGGTTACTTTGTGCATTGATATAAATTTATTTTTATATTAACATATTACGGACATTCTTGTGTAGAGACCTATAATCTACTTTAATGCCATTGTGAAAGACGCATTATAAAAAAGTGTATACAGTGATCTAATGTAGAATCGGCTATGTATTTGGCATTGCGACACTGCATCGCTTGATTATTATCTCTTGATTATTATATTTCAGTACAACATGGAAACAATTGGCGGTAAACAAAAGGGAACTTTTATTTATATACATGATGAATATACATATAATATTGATAAGCGAATAAAGAATACATATAGATGTTCGAGCCGTCGTGTAACAGGATGTTCTGGTGTGGCAAAGATAATCGATGGATAAGTACATGTGCGAACTCTACATAAACATCCACCAGATATTAAAAAGTTGGAAAAATCTAAATTGCAGAACGAAATGTTACGTTTATCACGAGAATCGCTTCTGCCACTGAAGGAGATTTTTGATAACGTTTCTCGAACGTACGTTGTTTTATATTATAAATATAATAAAGGATATATTCTAATTCATACTTTTTTGCGCATAAAAACTATATCATAATCAACAAAAGTAATAATATACATGTAGAAATATATATATTATTTCTCAATATACATATTTTTAAAATATAATTATATTTCTGATATTAAAAAATAAGAAATTTGAAATTAATTTATTATTTTTTATTAATATTAGGCATGTTGATACTTTATAAATGTGAAATAACATATATTTTTATTTTTACGTAAATGTTGCACTTGAACAGAAAAATGCGTTAATGCATTGAATATGTATGAATCGGAAAACATCCACAGTTATTTTAATATTTTTAATTTATTTTATTTAATAATATTAATTGTTTCAGAAATCCAGAAGTAGCTGCACATATATCATATAGTTCTATGAAAAGTATGATGGCTCGAGAACGAATTAAACAAAGACCTCCTATTCCACATACCTTTCAAGCCTTATGTACTGATTTAATTAAATACGAATGGATTAAAGAATTTTATAAAGGAAATGTAGTTGCACAAGATGGTAGCAGAGCTGTTATATTTTCAAGTGATAAACTTCTTGAAATAATTCAGCAAGCTCAAGAAATTTTTGTCGATGGAACTTTTTCGGTAAGTTATTTTAATTAATATAATTTTATAAATAAATCAAAAGGCTCAAAAAATTAATATCCCTCTATGTTCATTATTAAATTTCAATTTGAAAAAATATATTGATACGGACACCTTGTTATGGCTCGGAGCCCCTTTATTTTTTATAATTTTTTCAAACATTTATTATTTCAAATATTTGTAATTTATTGGTAGGTTGTTCCTCGTTATCCACATATAGATCAACTGTATACTATTCACATTCGTTATACAAATAAAGTAAGTTTTTGCAAATAAAAAGTATTTAAACATTAATATATCATATTAAAAGCCATTATTCTTAGGCAGTTGGAACTGTGTTCTGTTTATGTGAAGCACGTATCAGTGCACTATATGAAGCAATATGGTTGAAGATATTACAGCTAGCTCCAGGATTAAAAACTAGTGTCAAATTTATTATGAGCGATTATGAAGCAGCAGCTATGAAAGTTTTGGAAAAACTTTTTCCAAATGCAAATATTCATGGCTGTTGGTTCCATTATAATCAAGTAGGTTCTACTTCTTATTCTTAATTTATAATAATTTTTTGTCTTAATTTATTTATGAAATATGAAAATATAAATTATATTTTATAATTTAGGCTGTATTACGTAAGTGGAATCGCTTAAGTTTAACAAATATTTCAAGTACGCTGTTGTCTATGACAATGACGCTTCCATTATTGCCACAAGAATTCGTGCAGGCATTAAGAATATTGCATAATTATTGTGATGCTACACATTCCAAATATGAGGAATTATTGCACTTTGTAACATATATTGAAAAAACCTGGTTACCTAAAGCCTCAAAAGTTAGTGTATATAACTGTCCCGTAAGAACAAACAATTTAGTAGAAAATTTTCATAGTACGATGAGACGAAAACTGGGTCCTCATCAAAATTTATGGATATTTTTTGGTACAATATTTTAATTCAGAAAATCTTGTACTTTATAATGATATTATACTTTTTCTTATGAGTGTAACAATCAATGAGTAACAATTAAAATTTTTTATGATTTTTCATGTCAGTATACTGTATTGTTTAATCATGTTCAAATTGCTTAATCTAATTCAGCGAATGCTAATCTTGATCAATAAAGATCAAGGATAGCATTCGCCGGATTTTAAAAGTGTACTAAAATATTATAATACGTTATTTTATCCAAATTTATATTTATTTGCAAATGGCATTGACGCAAAATCAGCGTGTCATTCTCGCCACTGACGTCATAATTCAATATGGCTGCAGTAAGGGGCCAGAAGTCTTAAATCTTTTTTTTCATTTCTTTTTCCTTTTATCCCTTTTTATTTAACACCAGAAAATTGTTTTTCTTTTACCATTATCCTTTCAACTGTTTGTCGAAATATTAATGTAAATGAGTAGTATTTGAAAAGTGAAAAAATGGTATACCAAAAATAATTCTACATACATCAACAATTTCCAATTTTTCGATTTTGAGGCCTGACAAAACTCTTTTAACAGCACTTGCGATTCATCAGCAGTACCAAATAAACATTTTATTTTTCCTTATAGCCTTCACATGTAAAATTCTGTAAGGACGTAAAACGTAACAGTAAGGGAATCGACTAATCCCAATTCAGTTTAGGCTTTCTGTAACCTCTCTATTGCCAAATATTGGATTGGGATTAATCAATTTCTTTATTGTTACGTTTTACGTCCTTACGGAATTTTGTGTGTAATGGCCTTCAATGCTTTCTTCAAATTTTGTGAGTCAGGTGGTTGAGAAATGGCAACTTTTCAAAAATACTCATAGTTGACTTGTTACACTCTGTACAACATCTAATTTATTTTTTTATTTTTAAATTAATTTTAATTGAAATTGAAACTGAAATTTTGCTTATATATCATTTATTTTTAACATTAATTTCAGATAAACTGACAAAGTTACTCGTAGATCAAGAAATTAATTTTGAACGTTTACAAAATAATAAAAGTTTAACAATTGCACAACCACGCAAAAATAAAGAACGTGACTTAAAGATTTTTCAAGCACAAACAGATTTAATTACAGGAAGGTAATGTAAAAAATCATTAATCAAATAATAAGATAGTAATATAATATAATTGTAGTAATATAATTAATAATGTTATATCAAAACATTTATAGGTTGCCTCTTGAACAGTTCTTGCTAATATTTACTGGAATACACAACAATTTTTACCTTCAACAGGATATAAACATGCAAGGTTAGTATTAACAATATCTCATGTAACTATCTTTTATTCTTATAAAGTAAGCCTGCTTTATCATGCTGTAGAAAAAGAAAATGTACCAAACGTATTCTTGGAAAATCAAAATGGAGAAAAAGAAAATGTACCAAACGTATTCTTGGAAAATCAAAATGGAGAAAAAGAAAATGTACCAAACATATTTTTGGAAAATGAAAATATAGAGGAAGAAAATGTATTAAATATATCCTTGGAAAATGAAAATAGACAGGAAGAAAATATATCAAACATATCTTTGGAAAATAAAAACGGAGAAAAAGAAAATGTACTAAACATATATTTAGAAAGCAAAAGTCGAAAGAATAATAAAGAAGAGTTATGTTCCGAAACACAATTCTTTTGTCAACCAGAACATATAAACACGAAAGGTTAGTATTAACAATATCTTTTGTCATTTTTATTTGTATAAATTAATCCCTTATCACACTTTAGAGAAAGAAAGTATAATAAATATATCTTTAGAAGACGGGGAAAATTATGAAAGGGAGACACAAGTTAACGTAAATCAAGATCCAATAATTATACGACAACCTCAAGTTGTACTAACGAGACTTAAACGTAAAGAGTATGAAAAGTATACTAACACTGATCGACAGCCATTAGCTTCTATTGAAAATACTATTGCGTCAAAAGTAAATATATATTGAAATATATATACTTATCATAATCTTGCACATTACTTAAGCATTACAAAATTTAAAAAATTTTCTAGATTACGCGAAGATACAGAAGAAAAGTACACAAATATTGTAGCTGTTGCAACTAAATAATGGTATAAATATGTACGTATAATATATATGACGTATTTTTAGTAAACAGTAAGAACACTAAAAATATAGTTTGATTGTTATATAGTATAACACATCGTTTCGAAATTTTTCAGAACGCACTTATAACATTCCAGAAGATGATTTTGGATATTGGTACGAAGATCAAGAAAGTACCTTAGAAAGCGACTGTGTACCCTATCACAAAGTCGAAAGACATTCTCTGGAAACGTGCGAAGAAAATCGAGAAACGAAGAGATCTGACCGTACGTGCACTGCTTGCATTGATGCTGAAGCGAATCAAGTTTTCATACCGTGCGGTCATATCTGTTGTTGTGAAGAATGTGCTAATCATATTATGCGCGAGAATGATAATGTTAAAAAATGTCCGATTTGCAAAGAAGAAATTTTAACGGTCTACAAAGTATATATGTCGTAAACAAATTTACATCTTATTCTAAATATATGAACATTTAGGATTGCCTATAACTTTTAATATTCAATCGGAGACATTTGTCGGCCATACTTTGAAAGATTCGTTTTTAATGTAACGGTATTATATGTATATGTTAAGCATTATGTACTACGTATAAAAGACTGTATGCAAGCTAATCTGAAACTATTGTTAGTTTTTCACAATGTTGTAAGGTAGAGTGCAATCATACCAAAATAATTTTTTCTTATAAGTGTATTTTACGTTAATTAATAATAGGATTTTGTTTTATGTTTTGTTTTAAACAAGAAAGAACGGGCGTACGTACTGCTTTTCAAATGTGAGCTATGTTTAAAAAAATAAGTTTTGTTTCATTCTCGTACTCTAAAGGATATAGAATTAAGGTTTATTTTATTGTGCAATATATATAAGTTGCAATATAGTTTTAATTGTTTTGTGAATAAATTACTTATGTTTTGTAAATAAATTACTTGTATTTTGACTTTCAATCCTGCTTACAATACAATTCGAGTATTGTGTAAAAATTTAATAGTTTGATTATTGATTAATCTAGTTTATACACACACGCGCTCTATAAAATTGCTCTAAACTACGCTTTAGAATTAAATTACACAGTAAAGTGCAAACATTATGCATATAATATTATATTATATGCGTAACGTAAATATTAATAATATTGATATTACACATAATGTTAACGATAAAATCATTTTTGCTGTTTACATGTGTGTGCGTGCACGTGCGTATACCTATGCGTGTGAAAGTATTAAATCTATGTTAGAGACAGGAGAAAGATGTAAATAGCAAATATGGTTTCACCGTTAATATTATAGTCCACATTGTAACATTTGGACTTTATTTTATGTAATTTAATTCTGAATAAGCGTAATATTTATAATTTTTTATAGAATTTATGAACATTAAAGGAATTATGCTGCAATAAATTTGAAGAAACTCCATAACATTATACAAGGTTCTAGTAGCGAAGACAGTAAAAATAAATCGTCGCTTAAAAGAATCTCATATTTTGCAAATGGATTTATCGACTTTTGTTGAACTAAACTGAATCTTCTATGAACTGCGAGTGATCCACAAGACATGTCCTTCCTTGGCACCTGAAACATATAGTAAATAAACCTAAACAACTCTAGTACTATATGTGACAGCAATTATGTTTAAATAATTCGATAGGCATTATGTAGGGTAAACGGTACAGTAATTGACAAGGGTACAGTGATTGACACTTACATGACATATTTGTACCGTAGAAGACAAACTACTCGCACAATGAATCATAAAGTACTTACGTAAAGTAATCAAAAAGAACTGTCGTCTTTAGTATCTTACAATTAATCGCGCGATGAACAGTTCATCTATTATGGGTACAAATATAACAGTGTCAATCACCTTATGCTGTCAATTACTGTATCGTTTACCCTAATTATATAAAAGTCATTGTAATCGAATCACACACACACACACACACACGCGCCCACACGCGCACACACACGCACACACACACACACGCACACACACGCACACACACACGCACACACACACACACACGCACACACACACGCACACGCACACGCACATATTTGATCACATATATATTATATTGAGGTTAGAAAAACTGTCACGGAATAAGTTTATATTATCAATGTATCAAAGTGACATAAATACACTTACCTAAAATTTAACACATATTGTAAAAATTTAGTTAATTGAATAATTGAATAAAGAGTTACATAGATTACTTGAATAAAGGATTTACATATATTAGATTACTTCTTATCGCCACTGTGTCCGATCGGCACTGTGTCCGATCGGCACTGTGTCCGATCCGCACTGTGTCCGATTGCTACTGTGTCCGATCCGCACTGTGTCCGATCTGCACTGTGTCCGATTGCAACCACCGTGTGTCCGATCGACACTGTGTCCGATCCGCCTTGTGTCCGATCTGCACTGTGTCCGATTGCAACCACCGTGTGTCCGTTTCCTACTGTGTCCGATCGACACTGTGTCCGATCCGCACTGTGTCCGATCCGCACTGTGTCCGTTTCCTACTGTGTCCGATCCGCACTGTGTCCGATTGCAACCACCGTGTGTCCGATCGACACTGTGTCCGATCCGCACTGTGTCCGATCTGCACTGTGTCCGATTGCAACCACCGTGTGTCCGATCGACACTGTGTCCGATCGACACTGTGTCCGATCCGCACTGTGTCCGATCTGCACTGTGTCCGATTGCAACCACCGTGTGTCCGTTTCCTACTGTGTCCGATCGACACTGTGTCCGATCCGCACTGTGTCCGATCCGCACTGTGTTCGTTTCCTACTGTGTCCGATCGACACTGTGTCCGATCCGCACTGTGTCCGATCCGCACTGTGTCCGATTGCAACCACCGTGTGTCCGTTTCCTACTGTGTCCGATCGACACTGTGTCCGATTCATTCAACCTGCTGTGTCCGATTTATTCTGTGCGCAACTGGGACGCTCCCCCACGAGTGAGGCTCGTGCGGAGAAACTGGGCTATCTTTCGGAGGAGAAATTAAATTTGAAATTGGTCGTCAAGCTTGGGGAGCTTGGGAGTTTTGGCACTGTGCATGACCTCAGTATCATTATCTTAACAAAACACGTATCCTCCCATTCTGCATATAGGGTAAAATCGCTCTTGTCCACTTGATTCACGAGCTGACTTACGCTCACGTTAATCATGATAACCCAGAAAAAGTACAAGGCAAATGCCTTGTCCTGATCAACAGGACTTTTTTTTAAATGTATTCGGAGGAGAAATGTATTTCGGAGGATAAATGGAGAAATTAAATTTGAATGTACTTCTTTGTATTTAGAAGTAACAGAAATTTCATATAAAGGTCTTTCTCCATAGTGGTCTTTTTATTTATTATTTCTTCTACATCCGCAATCAGCTTTGTGTTGGTCATTTTTGATAAAGTTCTAACGACTGCTTTAATTAAAAAATCAAATTTTCGAAAATCGTTAGAACTTCGTAGAACGTCGTTAGAACTTCGCGTATTTATTCGCGGGGAAGGGAAAGTGGGGTACCGCGTTTTTTGGGTGCCGCGGGGAAAAAGGGTACCGCGTTTTCCGGCGTTGCGGGAGAGGGGGAGAGGGGTACCGCGTTTTCCGGCGTTGCGGGGGAGAGGGAGGGTGGTACCGCGTTTTTCCGGCGCCGCGGGTGAGGGGTCCGCGGGGTGAGGGGACCCGCGTTCGCGTTTTCCGGCGCCGCAGGGCGAGGGGACCCGCGTTCGCGTTTCGCCGCGCCGCGGAGTCCGCGTGCAACGGCCGCGCTGGTCCGCGTGACGTCACACGGCACGCTCCCGCTCGCGTTATCACTCCCTCGTAGATGTTTCCCCCGTCCCCCGGTCGCGCGCGTCTTCTCGTTCGCGCGGTCTTTCTCCCCCGTTCGCGTTCTCGCTTCCGACTCCCGGCCCCCGTTCGCGTTCTCGCTCACGATCGCGTATCTTTTTTTCACCAACAATATTTAATCGTTTAGATCTTTACGATATTTAATTTTTAATATTACATTTAAGTAAACGATAAACGAAGACAGCTTTATGACAGGGAATGGGATAAACGGTAAATGACGAGGGAAAATAATTAAAACTTTTTTAAGCACATTATATGCATTTATTTATCATGTAGCGCATTATACACAATAGTATCTAAAGCGTAGGCTAATAATTTGCAATCAATCGAATTTTCATCATAAACTTCACGCAAGATATTGGGCCGCATCACATTTGTGCGCAATCACGTTGACATGCGACTTGTGACTCATTGGGAGGGTAGATACGGCGCGGAGGCAATGATTGCGAAACCTTTTTATAGCCGAAGCGTCTTTTCGGAGAATTTAGTAGCAATAGAAATGCGAAAACTCGAAGTGAAGTTCGACAAACCAATCTACGTAGGTATGTGCATCTGCGATATATCCAAGACATGTTTGTTCGAATTTCATCACGAGTACATGTTACCGTTGTGTCGCGACAAGTGTAAAGTCACGTACACCGATACTGACAGTTTCATTTATCACATCGAGTGCGACGATGTGTAGATATCATGAAGCGTCACATTCATAGATTTGACACTAGCGATTATGCGATCGATAATACGTACGGTATCCCACTCGCCAATAAAAAAGTTCCGGGCTTAATGAAGGACGAAAACAACGGGGCGATAATGACCGAATTCGTCGGGCTTAGAGCAAAGATGTACGCCTTGCGAGTAGACGGTAAGAAAGATACGAAAAAGGCTAAAGGTGTTAAGAGTAACGTCGTAGCCAGGTCGATAACGTTCGACGATTACACGCGATGTCTGCGCGACGAAATTGAAATGACGCAACAGCAGGCTTGCATAAGATCCAAACAACACGAGGTGTACACCGTGTCCGAAACAAAAATAGCTCTAAGTCCGTACGACGATAAGCGATACATTATACCCGGTTCTACCGAGACGCTGCCATGGGAACTTTATAAAATACCATTGTAAATATTGTAATTATATTTAGATATTTAGGAAAATAAATGACTCATTTGTATGTATAATATGTTTTTTTATGCAACACGTGCATGAAAAGTGGCCCATTACGCACGCTACGCGTGCGTGATAGACCACTTTTCAGGCACTTGCAACATAAAATAGGGTGTGCAAGCCGTGCGTAAAGATGAAAATTCCCGGGTACTTTCATCTTACAGCACTAGTTACACAAATAACTATATATTGTAATAAATTTTTACACAATACATTATTCTTGTGTATCCATGAATTGTGTGAATTATCAAATCCTAACCACTTTACATAAACCTCATCCCCCCTTTTGCGCAAAACTTTTTCAACGAGATATACGTCGGGATTAGCAACGCGATGTAACTCGTATTCGTAGAAGCCGCCGGCGATGGGTTTTCCGCAGGAATCTTCCAACAGATACGTCACAGGATTAGTTTTCTGCACTTTGACGATTCTAAACACCTCCGTGGTCCAATTTGGCGTGTATCCTTTCTCAAAGATTGTCTTGAATTTACTCACGCGTACCGAGTCGCCCACTTTGAATCGCGCGGGAGCAGCGATCTTTACGTGGCTGTATACCGTTTTTAGGAGTTTGTCGGCGATCGCGGGGGTAACATCGATGGGTCGCATGCCGATAGTTCGATGCTTTCGCGCGTTGTAATCCGATACGAGACTTGGCAGCGAGTCGATCCATTTGTAATTTCCATTGCGCGTAAACATTTTCCACATGTCGTTCTTGAGCGTGCCATTGTATCGTTCGACGACCGATGCCTTCATTACGGAATAGGTCGAATAGTGTTTGATATTATGTTTCTTCAAGAGTTTCTGCACGTTGGCGTTGTAAAATTCTTTTCTCTTGTCAGTCTGCAGATTGTTCGGACATCTTCCGCCGTCTCAAATTATTTTTGCAATCGCCGTAGTAACCTCGGGTCCGCTCTTGGCCTTGAGCGGTACGGCCCATGCGTGGTTGCTCAGCACGTCGATAACGGTGAGTATGTAATGGTAACCTCTGTTGAATCGCGTGTATGGACGCATCTCGACCACATCCGCCTGCCACAGGTCATCGTATCCGCGCACTATGACGCGTCTTCGCGAAAAATTTCTTCTCGCAGGAGCGTGTAATTTTTTCACCAGCCGCCGTTTCTCAGCTGATTGCTTCTTACTAGCCATGACGATGGCGCGCAACTGACGCAGAGATCAGATGCGCGTTCTTATCTATTCGCGATGATTCACAATTACATCTTGAATCATCTTTTGAAGTTCGTTTAAGGTAATTTGCACGTTATTCTGGAATGCGGCCATCTTTCTCTCGAATTCATCCTGCCGATCTTTCAAAATTTGCACAGGCTACAGGCGGCGCTATCCGTCGAATCTTGCGCGATTTCGCGTCAAAGTCGGTGGCGACCATGCAAAGAGCGTTATCGCGCACGTAATTTCTGATTAATCCGCTCCATTGATAGTACGGTTCCGCACCGCCTCTTCCGAGCGATATACCAAACTTGTTGATCAGCATTTTGATGTTGATTGAACGGATCGCTGTCGCGCCATTTAATTTATAATAAGTCTAGCCTCGCAAAGTTTCTTGATAATCGACAAGATCTCGTTATCGTAACCGGTGTGACCCGCTAGGCGCGAAGCTTCGAGCAATCGGAGACGATCTACAAGCTCGTTGGGATCGTCCCAATGAACACAGTCGATCTTGTTGTCGTTTAATGTCATGGCACGCGGTATACCTTTTCCAGCTTTTTTACCCGAAATCGACGATGCAATTATATGGTCGATCTTATTGCCGTTTAATGTCATGGCACGCGGTATACCTTTTCCAACTTTTTTACCCGAAATCAACGGTGCGATTATATGTATGTACTTGTATCCCCTGTTGCCCTTTATTTGAAAGTGAGCATCATAATTGCGTTTATGAGCATTCGTCATCAACAGAATACTCTTGTACGCTTGCATATCGTCCTCCGTGTAGATATCGACATCGGGATATTTCTTAAAGATCAACTCGTAAAGACCGCGTGTGCCATTGTATCGTATGCCGTCGATAATTATCTTGTCCGCGTGGTTCACGTCAAAACGTTTATTACCGAGCATCATTCCATCGTTGCTGAAATAAACGCCGTACTTGGTGTCTATACCGCTTTCTTCATCGCCGCTCAGAACTGCCCCGACGTACTTTTGGCTCAATGAACCCAATCTCGCAACGTTTCTTGACCCTCAGGTGTTTGCAACTTCTGTCGAACGGACTTCACGAGTGGGTCATTCGTGGTTTCGAAAACATCTTTGTTTGCGAGTGATTTGAGCATTGCGGGTTGTACGGAAGGTGCAGAGGTTATCAGTAGTTTATTCAATGGATCTTTCGATTGTTTCGCTTTACGCGGTTGTAAAATTTTGGTTATTTTGCTCAAATTAGATGGCACATTTATCGATCGTTTCAACGTAACCGGAGTTGAAACCATTACAGAGTCGTTAAACGAGGCGTTTGGTCGTTGTCGTTTGAGCTTCAGCTCTTCGTCTTCCCACGCCGTTTCATTCTCAATATTTGACACATCAGATTCTTTGCCAACGGTGTTTTCGGCAATCTGCCTTAGAGGCTCGATGATAGGTTTAAAGTGTTTCTCCAACGCGATATCTTCCTCCATTTTACCAGTTTTCAAGGCGTGATACTTTTGGCGAATCAAATTGCTTGTTTTCGCAATTTGATTTGCTATCCTCTCGCGCTCTCTAATTTCGTCGCTGCTGTCCATGTTACGATAATGTTGTTCAATCAACGCGTCGACAACAACTAACCACGTTTTGGTATCGCAAAGTCGTTAAATCCTTTTCTGTATCGACCATTCGAAATCGCGGTGTCCTTGTCTATCACCACGAATCCGTACTTTTGTTGCCAACACGTATGACACAATTTACTGAAATCATCGTAAGACATATCTGTATTTACGTGATCGTTGTATATGTGTTTCAGATTGGTACCATCCTGTTTAAACATAATCAATAAATTCGCGTTGTCGCGTATAAGATGCTTCGGTATCTGCATACGTCTGATAAAGATAGAAAGAGTCAACGTCCGCGTGCCGGCCCATTGCAAAGTATTCTCTTATTGTATCCTGCTGTCGCACGCCACGTCATCAAAGATAAAAATAGAATTCGGGAGCACCTCGCTCGGCGGAATGACGTCACTGTTATTCGAGAACGTAAAGTAGCCAATCTCTTCTATCGGTGTTAATATATTCTCCAAATATCGATATTTCGGTTGTTGCAACAATTTTGAGTACACATACACGTTCTCGAAACGTACGCCGTGGCGGACTTTCCAGGAAGCTTATCAAGACGTTTGTCTTGCCGCAATTCGACGGACCGCAGATGATACCGCGTATAGAAATCGGTAGCATGCCTCCATGTTTGCGTACCTCTTTCGTTAATTGCATCCTATCGTCAAAGTTTGTTACTTTGATCGTCCGCGATTGTCGTACGAACCGCATTTTACCTCCCCTCCACAACGAATAAAAAACAATATCGAGAAAGCTGGCCTATTTATAGAGGCGCGTAGAGCTGAGATGCTCAGTCGTTAAAATGTTTTTGCTCGTGTCGGATAACAGCGATATTTACGATTTAACCGCCGAGCAGTTAAAGTATATACCAAAGGTCATTTTACTACGACAGTTTTATAATCACATAGATTATTTGTGGGATAAGCTTCCCGAACATATCAAGGCAGATTCGGAAGTTCAGCAATATCGGCGTTGTTTAATACATTATAATTTGCCGTGTCAGCAAACGCACATCGACGGTCCGCCGCCGTTGATAAAAAACTACGGCAAATGTCGCCGAAGATAGGTCGAGGTCTGTTGAATTGCGCGATAAACGCGCTTCCGATCGAATTACATATCCCCGGCTATCAATTTTGCGGTCCGGGAACTCGTTTAGAAACACGATTTGCAAGAGGTGATCGAGGTATTAATCCATTGGACGCAGCGTGTCGCGAACACGATATAGCCTACTCGCGTAGCAACGATCTCACAGAACGACACGTGGCAGAAAATATACTCGCCGCGAAAGCGCGAAAACGTGTTACCACGAACGATTCGACTTTCGGAGAGAGAGAGCTGCGGCTACAGCCATCTGGGCGGCCATGAAGGCTAAAACGAAATTCGGTATGGGTTTGAAAACTAAGAAAAAGAAGAAGACCAAGCGAATACTTCCGGTAGCGAAACGCGGCGGTATCCTACTGATCCTGCCGTTATTAGGGGTTCTCGGCTCGTTGATCGGCGGAGCGCGGGAGTCGCAAAGGTCGTGAATAATAACAAAGCCGCGCGACGTCAGATGAAAGAGATGCAACGTCACAATCGCGCCATGGAAGGTCACGGACTTTATCTCGCTTCGTACAAACGCGGACGGGGAGTCTCAAGAAAAAAAAACGTCGAAGAAACGCTAAAAATCCCCAAGGGTGTAACCACCAATGTACAACTGCAACAGTTGGCAAAACGTATGCGCATTCCATATTTTAGAAGTATTTTCATGCGCGACTCGCTACCGATCGGCGGTATACGTCAAAACCAGAGCAATATCGTGAATTTGGATAATACTGAGGGACCGGGTACTCACTGGGTGGCGTACGCGAAGAGGGGAGATCGTGCCATATATTTCGACAGTTTTGGCAATCTTCGACCACCGAGAGAATTGGCGCAGTATCTAAAGAACAATTTAATAGAGTACAATCGCATGCCTTATCAGCGATACGATCAGAGCAATTGCGGACAACTGTGTCTGAGTTTTCTACAGTCGGTTGACAATCAATTTAAAGACCGGCGTTACGCTGTTTAATCTCAGTATTTATTCAAACATGTCACTGACATTTACGCTCACCGGCAAGAGCAGCATCCTCGCGGTAAGCTACTTTCCCGCCGTGGATTTGAGCGATGGCGATTACGAGCTCGGTCTAATAGATTTTGAAACCTATCACACGATACCGAATGTAAATTCGTCGAACAATAAATTCTACTATGACGACGACGACGACAAGGAGATTACCATTCCCGAAGGATCGTACAAACTGCGTGATATAGACATGTATCTGAAACGCGCTCTTTTATGGGACCAATCCAATAATGTGTCGACAAACGAAGATGAACCGCACCCATTGATTATTATTCGTGCTAATAACAATACGATGAAGAGCGAGATCAAGTGCGCTTATCGGATAAATTTTACAAAACCGAACAACATTGGATCGCTGCTGGGATTTTCAGCGAATCGCGTGCTGGAGTCGCGACAATGGCACAAATCGAATGTTCCGCTAAATATCATCAACGTAAACATTATTCGCATAGAGTGTAACGTGACCGCGGGTGCGTACAGCAGCGACAAGTACGTGCACACGATACACGAGTTTTCACCGAGCGTGCCACCAGGATATAAGATATCGGAAACGCCAGCACAGATTATTTACCTTCCGATCATCGTACGGAGCATTTCGGACTTGACGCTTCGCGTCGTGGATCAGGACGGTCGATTGATTGATTTTCGCGGAGAAGAGATCACCGTTAGACTGCATGTACGAAGACGACAGCAATAACGTGAGATGCTCGTACTGAACAAAGCTGAGCAGGTGCAACAGACGAGAAACAAAATTAGAGAGACGATCCGATCGCCAAAGAAAAAACTCACTGCGTCGAACGTTGAATTTTTGAAATTATTGGGTTTTGTCTTACAAAATGGCTAATATCTTAAAGATTGGAGGTGAACCGATCTTTGACGACAGCGTCGTCAAGATTGAAACACACACGTACAGTCCGTACGCCAACACAACGTTTGGACATAACGATGAGATAAGAATACCCATATAACAGCAAGATTTATACACGTTGCCGTGCGAGAGCTTTCTCTACGTTGAAGGAAGATTGACGATAAAGAGAAAAAATGACGAGTCTGTGGCAACGCTTGCGAATAATTGCGTGGCGTTCATGTTTGATAAAATTCGATATGAGCTCAATGGCGTGGAGATTGATCGCAACAGAAACGTTGGTATAACCAGTACCATTAAGAACTATGTATCGTTTACAAATGACAAAGCAAAAATTATGCAAAATGCTGGATGGGACATTTTATCCCCGGAAGGATATTTCAACTTTTGCGTACCGCTCAACACATTGTTGGACTTTTGCGAGGATTACAAACGCGTGGTTGTTACGCTCGTCACGAATTAATTTTGATACGAGCGCGCAGCGATAACAATTGCATTGTAGGAAATCCGGCGACGAAGCCGGAAATTGAATTGTTTAAAATACAGTGGCGAATGCTTCACGTCACATTAAACGAGATCAATAAGCTATCCATGCTACGGGCCTTGGAAAGCGGGCGATATCTTAGTGTTAGTTTCCGTTCGTGGGATCTGCACGAGTACCCCATGTTGCAGAACACGACCAAGCATTAGTGGGCCGTCAAAACGGCGACTCAGCTGGAGAAGCCGCGGTACGTTATCTTTGCGCTGCAGACCGGGCGCAAGAATATCATGTCGCAAGATGTTAGCGTATTCGATGACTGTAACTTGACCAACGTGAAACTTTATCTAAACTCTGAATTTTATCCGTACGATAACATGAATCTGAATTTTGGCAAAAATCGATACGCCGTCCTTTTCGATATGTATGCGCGTTTTCGTAAAGCTTATTACGGATGCGACTACTTGGATACGTTTTGCACCGTGGTTACATTCCTGACAAAAGGACCTTTTGTTGTCATTGATTGCTCGCGACAAAACGAATCTGTCAAGAGCGCCACCGTGGATGTGCGAATAGAATTTGACTGTAAAGAGAATGTACCGGCAAATACTACCGCCTATTGTCTCATCTTGCATAATCGCGTAATCGAATACTGTCCGTTGTCGAACATAGTGCGCAAAATCATGTAAATTGCAATATCAGCAGATATTGCAATATAAGCAGATATTACAATATAAGCAGATATTATAATATAAGACACTGAAGTACTGCGATAAGATACAGATTGCTCCATCGTTTCGTCATGATCGTACCGACGTTTGTCGATCTGCAAGGATTTACCGTCGGGATGAAAATTGTCGTGAAAGAGGTGGCGGTTCTGAGAAACGGAACCGTTTTGGCGCATTACATTTTTACATGTCCCATGCCATGGAATCTCCTCATGAAATCCGACAAGTCATGCGCTTCCTGGTTGATTGCAAATCACCATGGACTACAATGGGAGGATGGAAACATGCCGTACAGCATGGGGAAACATCTAATTACATCGGCCGTACTTGAAGAGGGCAACGAGACATCGACTCTTGTGTACGTCAAGGGATGCCAGAAACGAGAATGGCTGGTGGATCTGCTTGAGAATAAAGCGAGAAAAAATTTAAAAATTGAAACTTTGGATGCAGATTACGAAGATATCAAATCTTTAAATAATCTAGGTGTTACCAATACTGTAAGATACGGAAAACATGTTAAGAATTGCGCATTACAAAATGTATTAAAAATATTAAACTGGTGGTCGCGACACTAGAAAAAATTATAATTTTTTTGAAATAAACTATATATGTATATATAAATGTTTTATTTTTCTTTTCCTACACAGTTTGTAGTATAATATAGATGTTTTAGTTGTTTAAAAGCTGTTCAAAAGCTGTTTTAGCTGTTCAAAAACTGCTTTAAAAATGTTTCAGTTGTTTGATAGCTATTTTTAAAGATGTTTTAGTTTTTAGTTGTTTAAAAGATGTTTTAAAGATGTTTTTTAGTTGTTTTTAAAGACGTTTGATAGCGGTTCAATAGCAATTATACAGATCAAATCATCGAAAGTCAATGGCGCAATGTCGTTTTCAAAAACATACGTGCCTCGCGGTGACTTCATCGCACACGTGCAAAACTGCACATTGTAGATTTTTCGGAAGGCGTAAATGTATGGATGCTGAGATCATGGTGAAATTAGATATGATAAACAAGCGATGTGACAATAGTGAGATGTAGGATGAATTTGATGGTACGCTCAGTAGTCGAGGACTGGAAGTAAGAGTCGGTTGGCGTGTTTGTCTTGTCGAAAAATTTCAAGTGTTGCGACTGTTTGTACTGTCTGCACTGTGTGATTTTAACAGTAGTACCGTGTATTGCGCTTTTTAAGGCATACAACGTTCTGTAAAATGGATTTCGAAGAATTGCAGTTTGAAAGAGAAGAAAGAATGGAAGTTGAACCAAACGTTGAAGAAATGGAAGTGCCTGAAGAAATGGAAGTGAATGACGAGGAAGGAATGGAAATTAATAATGACGCAATATTGTCAGACGATTCGTGTTATAATAGTGAAATGTCTGATGAGGATATTCCGGACGAAATTTTCAGAGTGTTGAATCAAGCAGAAGTAAATGCGTTAAATCCTCTGACAAAGATGTGCTGCACATACTGTTATTTCACTCCAGGACATATGAAGTTTTGTGCGTCATGCATTGTGAGATTACACGGATTGTTCTCGATGTTTTACGTTGTTCGCAGACATGACACATGTCCGTATATCCTCATGGATGGTCTCTTTTGTTCATTTTGTGGAGACCCGTTATATCTTATTTCACCGTGTAATCTGTGTCCTATGTGTGTTTTTGTGTAAATTTTAACTGTGTAAATAGCCTGCAGTATTTTAGTGTATACATATTATTGTGTAAATTAAGAGACTATGGCCTGTATTCTGAAGGTGACTGACTCAAGAGCCAGGGGTTTTTGGTTCAAATCCCGCGGTGGTAAGCGAATTTTTTATGTATATTATAAATTTATTTAAACGCGATCGTGAGCAAGAACGGGGGCCGGAAGTTGGAAGCGAGAACACGAACGGGGGAGAAAGACCTCGCGAACGAGAAGACGCGCGCGACCGGGGGACGGGGGAAACATCTACGAGGGAGAGATAACGCGAGCGGGAGCGTGCCGTGTGACGTGACGCGAACCAGCGCGGCCGTTGCACGCGGACTCCGCGGCGCGGCGAAACGCGAACGCGGGTCCCCTCACCCCGCGGACCCCTCCTCCGCAGCGCCGGAAAAACGCGGTACCATCCTCCTCCTCCCACGCGACGTCGGAAAACGCGGTACCCCCCTCCCCCGCGACGCCCGAAAAACGCGGTTTCCTCCCTCCCTTTCCCCCGCGGCGTTCGAAAACGTGGTACCCCCTCCCCCTATCCCGCGACGCCCAAAAAACGCGGTTCCCCCCTCCTCCTCCCCCGCGGCGCCCGAAAAACGCGGTCCCCTTTTTCCCTCCCCCGCGACGCTCAAAAACGCGGTACCCTTCTCTCCCCGCCACCGCAACGCCCGAAAACGCGGTACCTCCTTCTCGCCCCTCATCCCCCCTCGGAGCTCCCTAGTTAGAATGCCCATAGCTTAACACGTCTCGCTTGTGACGTCAGGGTTCGTAGGACGAGAGTGTGACAGAAAAGTAAAATTCTCCCTGACGTCAACGCTTGACTTAATCACTCTTTGAAGAGTCGCCGAAACTTGCCCATTTGTCTAATTGTGTCGATGTATGTATCCTCTGTTTGTCTCATTTGAATGTTGTTGTGTTTTGCGTTATTCGTTGTTAGCGAGCTCCGTCGAATTTGATAAACGGTAACGCGCGTGCGCGAAAGAATTCAATATCGATCTGTATGGATAGATCCATATGGGAGCTAGATCAGGAAATTGGGGGGGACGCGGACGGTCCGCGCGCTGCCGTTTGGAAGCAAGGAAGGACACTTCCCTTTCGTCTGTTGAAGCGGCTAATCGAGGAATAATATAAAATATAGAGATTGTGAGATTTTGTAAATTTATATAAAGTGTAAAATATTCTGTAAAACTTAATTGTGATTGAGAGAGAGAGAGAGAGAGAGAGAAGACAGCTCCATTAGAGAAGCCTGTATCGTGAGTCAAAATAAATTGTATTTTTTTGCCTCAAGCAGTTATTTTAGAATAGCAGTTTTGCAAATCCATTTATCCTTGGATCCTCCGACAGAACTCTCCTTGTGTTGTCTCATAATAAATTGCTCAAAATCTTAGCCAATTACGGAGGTTTAGGAGAATATGAGTTTTTAAGTTCTCATAAAACTAACTGTCGGCATTATTCATGAAATTAAATATTAAATTCTGTCAAAAGAATAACGCCGGTCTCAATATACATGTTGCCATGCTATCTTTTACAGTGTACAGTGCGCGCGCACTATCTGTCACTTACTACATTTACGCGAGCGTTACTTCTGTAGTAACTTATACGATAATTCCTCCACGTAAACGAGTGAATTATCGTAAGTTGCTACAGAAGTAACGCTCGCGTAAACATAGTAATGATTACGACTGTCGTTACATATCTCCGACCTGTTGATATTTTGCCTCTTGTGACACTTACATTCTAATTTCGTAGCACTTCAATCCTTGCGTGACGCGATCAAAATTCGGAATTAAACGACCGTAGTATTTAACGATGAGAGACCACGGTGTTACGCGCGAACGCGATATGTAATTCTAGGTTATAACTGACTGACAGCGCGCTGTCCGCGCGAATGCACTGAGCGACGAGCGCACACGTACGCGTATATGCTGTTTCTTTTCAGTATAGCAACATTATCATGGAGGGGACCCGGAGAGACGCTCGAGATGTTCTCAAACGCCATCTATCGAGGCAAAAACAACCGTATGGCGACGACGACGACGACGACGTTTTTTAATTGTATAAAAGTGTTAAAATTTCTTCGTGGTTAGGCTTTAAAACATAATGTAACGCACAAAGCAATTTCCAGACTTATTGAAAGGTTTAAAAGAAAATCACGAATGTTTTGCCAATGATTCAGAATCTAGATTTCCTGTCAGTGCACGAACACCGTTGAAAACAGAAACAAAATTAATTTAAAAAATTGTTGAGCCTGGCTATTACATTCATATAGGATTGCAAAATCAATTATTAAAAATTGCTTTTGAATATTTGAAAACCTTACATTTTTTTAAATTATTAATAAACATTGATGGATTATCTCTGTTTAGAGGTTCGCCTGATCAAGTGTATCCTATATTATGCACTGTAGTATCCGTTCCAGAATTGCGTAAACAAGTATTTCCTGCAGGAATTTATTACGGTAAAAAAAAACCTGTAAATTTAGAAGATTATTTAACAGATTTTATAACTGAAATTAATAGTCTCCATGAGAATGGCCTTCATTTTGTGAATCATACTGCACAGTTAGATGGTGTTTATTTTGTTTGCGATGCTCCAGCGAAAAGTTATATTATGGGGACCGTATCACATACAGAAATTTATTCCTGCACTAGGTGTACTGTTCGAGGTGTCACCTCAGACAATCGACGGATTTTCATTAATTTAGTGAGTCCTGCTCGCACTTCTAAAGATTTTCTACAAAAGAGAGACCCGAATTTTCGCCGTCGAGATACTCCTTTTATTAATATCGCGGATTTAGATTTTGTAAAGCATTATATTCTCAATTATTTACACCTGCAATGTCTTGGCATAATGCGTTCAATGATAGTGAATATGTGGTACCAGGGAGCAATTCCTTATAGACTTTCGGCTGCACAAGTTGAATTGGTGTCAAATCTTCTTGTTCAGTTTCAAAGGTATATTCATGTAGAGTTTGCAAGAAAATTTAGAGAACTCTACATTGTTTTACGGTAGAAAGAAACGGAATTTAGATTATTTCTTTTATGTATAGAACCAATTGTTCTCAAGAATGTTTAGAGTAAAGAAAAATATGTTCATTTCTTGGAATTTCATTTTGTAATGAGAATTTTATTAAACGCGAATTTTTGTAAAAAGCAGGAATTTCGTCAATTTGCTAAAAATCTTTTAAAACATTTTGTTCAGTCAACTGTATTATTATACGATCAAAATTTTATTTCTCACAATTTTTATAACAACATTCACATAGTTGACGATGTAGATTATTTTGTCGACAAATTAAATGATTTCTCCTTGGATACGATATCTGCATTTCCTTTTGAAAATTATATGCAAAACATTAAAAGAAAAGTCAGAAGATGCAATAAGCCACTTGAACAAATAGGTCGACGAATTGGAGAAATAATGTTGTTTGAGTCGGATTATTTAAGGAAAAAACGCCAAGATAAACAATTTCCAAGTTTTCTAAATCCCCATAATGAGGGTCCTTTGTTACCAGCTTGTACGCGTCAGTATTGTGGTGTTGCTCTTCCAAAATTCAAAATAATAAACAAAAGCCCTAATAATTGCTATGGTACTGCTGCCGGACCATTATTCAAATTGAGAATATAGCTTTTTGTGAGCGTTTGCAAGTTCCAGTTGTTATCGGTAAAGAATTTATTAATAAATGCGACTTCTACACTATAACTTCTGAGAGTTCCCGCGTAGGTGTATTTAAAGTTAACAAATTATCAAATCTTAAAATGTGGCCATTGTCAGAAATTACGACAAAATACGTACAGTTACCGTACAAAACTGGTTACGTTGTACTGTCAATTGCTTCCTCATAGAGGAAGCTTTGTTTTCGTAAATTCGTATATGAACCTTTGATTGCGTATAAAGTTGGCTCTAATTAACCAAATTTAAAAGAATTATATATAAAATAGGGGTAGAAGAAACCAAAGAGAAAAGATTGTTTTTTGAGTTTTTAATGTCAATATGTTCAGAGTGTTTTAAAACGTCGAAATATTGCATTAAAAAAATGTCGGTATGTGTGTATGTATGGCTGTGCCAAATTTACAGAAATTTCTATAATTCTAGAACTGATCAACCAAATCTTAACGAATTATATATGAAATAGGGGTAGAAAAGACTGAAGAATATAATAAAATTAATAAAAATTGTTAATAATAAAGGGGTTACCGATTTCTGTTAAAAAAAGGTTTACCAAAATTTTTTAATTTTAATTCTATTTCATATATAATTCTTTAAGGCCGGTATTCATAGTCGGGTCGGTGTTAGAATTAATAAAAATTGCTAATAATCAAGGGGTTCTTTTTTAATAAAATTTTGAATTTTTGCAGAAATGTTTGTTTATGCTTTAATTTCCGCAAATTTGGGGCTGTTTTTTTTTTTTTAATCAATAGAGTATCATTCAAGGAAGGTCGGTATTGAATTTGGCGATGATCGGTAAAGGGGTTTTTTGCAAGTAGAAACCTTTGCTCACAAAGTTTCCTCTATGAGGAAGCCAAAACAAATAGAGGAAGCTTTGTGAGCAAAGGTTTCTACTTGCACACTTAAAAACTATGAGGAAGCAATGTGCAGGTTTCTACTTGCACACTTTACTTTTTTACATTGTGATACGCTTTAATTAAGATCTTATATATTCTACTTTAATCTATTTTTTTTCATTTGGTATTGTATTTTATATATGAGTCATCGTTGTATGTGACAATAAGGAACACATTACAGGTACAAATAATTCACTTGTAATCATACAATATAAGTTATATACTTGTTTAATTAGGTCACAAACGTGATTATTTTAAACCTTATTGAGGAAGAGTAAATTCATCAAATTATAAATATATATTAGTTGCTTAATTTTGTTTAATCAACATTTATGGATTTATAATAACAAAATTTTACTCAAAATACAATCAAACAAAGAAAATTAGTTTTAATGAATTTAAAAATTAAGATTAATGTAATTAAAGACTATTAATTCTATATTAAAACTAGAATTCTTAAATTATATTTTAGTTTTTTATTGTATAAAATATAATATTACAGAATACCGATCAGAATGTTGTTTATCCAATAAGTATATGAAATTATAAAATTTTACAAGTGTTCTGTTTCTAATATTTTTGCAGAAATAACGAATTATAAGAAGCGATTCAATTAATTTGGATACAATTATAAAATATCAAACATGAATGATAACATTTTTTGCGAAAAATCAGTATCTTCTGGAAAAATGCATACTGATGATGATGTGGCAAAATAGTCAATTGTCCACTTTGAAACAGACAAAGAAGAAGATGTTGAAAGTTTTAACGATCTTATTCCGTCTTCGTGGATTACGACGACGGGGACATTATGTTGGTATCCTATGACTGAACATCAAGCGACTGTATAGAAATTAGTAAAACAGTGTGCAATGGCTAATTCGGAGTGGAATTGTTTTTCCATCAAGACAATAAAAGAAGACATTGGTAAATTTTACATTAAGATAATTTTTCATGCATAATTTGTTTTTTTTTTCACAGTTTACAATTCTTACTCTTACATTTGGATTTTATGACTTTTGCAAGAAAGTATGATCAGGGAATGAAAATGCTGGTCAAATTTTCCAAAAATCCTAATGCCACGCTATACTCATTGTCAGATATTGAAGAAAAAAAGAAAGAAAAACGATTGAGAAAACCGATTAAGTATTTTGACGATAATTCTGACAATGAAAACAATAACACGAAAGGACGAAATATATCGTTCATACCACCACTACCAAAATTAGCGAATGCGAGCAATTCGGCGCAGGCAAGTGAGCCTGTCAAAGTGAATAAAATGATAAGACCGTCATGTGTAGATAAAGCTTCATCATCTTCAGATAATAATGTAAAAAAGTCAATTTATGTCACACATGAGATAAATGTCTCTCGTGAAAAATCAAAGAACAAGAAGTACATGAAATGTAAAGGAGTAAAACCTCTACAAGAGACATCTTTTTTTATGGAAATGTGCAAGTCTGCAGCAATTACTTCAGACAAAATATTAAGTTCTCAAGAATGTTAAGTGATAAAGGCAACATTATGCTCCACAATTGATCCGAAATGTACTTCTGCCAAAGAAGGGGAAGAATCAGCCACATTAGAATCTCTTGAAGATGCAATTAGCAATCTGAAAGGTATGTTGAAAATATTGTCGTTTATGTATTATAATGAAAAGTTTTACTATTGCATGTTGCTTATCAAATGAGAGATATACATGAAAATAAAAAACTCTTAGGCCGCTATTTATAGTCGGACATTATATTTAAGATCGTCTCAAATTTATTTTAAAATTCATCTTGAGATGTTTTATAACCAATAAAATCACCCGTATAGCATCTGAAGATGAACTTAAGATACTCTTTAATATAAGATCCAATTATAAAAACCTGCCTTTTAATGTTGATTGTAACCAAAGTTGATTATTTTATAATCTTGTTTGTTAATAGACTAGAACTAAGTACAAACTCTTTGGATGATAAAATAAATACACAAAAAATATTCTGATTTAGAGAATATATATTTTTGACATTTTAAAATATGATTAATCTTAAAATCGTTATTAAAATTTTATAATAGAAATAACGTTTAATAAAGATTTTTTGTTTAATCAAAACAATATAAAATAACAAATAAGCAACTTAATCGACAGACTGGCAATATATAACATCTCTTCAATGGTCACATCAAAAATTTTTCAATGGTCACATCGAAGAGATGTTATATATTGCCAGTCTGTCGATTAAGTTGCTTATTTGTTATTCTATACACTGGCGAAGAAAATTCATTATTTTGTTCAAAACAATATAGTTAGAGAAAATAGAATTAAATACCAAGAATATTAACATTCTTTATTATATATGAGACAATGATTGTGTTAATTTGATTATCGTCTTGATTGAAAACTGATTTTCTTTCTGTGTACAAATAATAGAATATTTTTTTATTAAAAGTATTATTCTGTTATTCTTTATTCAATATCATTTGCTTTCCATTAAGGAAGAAAATCTCCGTTCAACATTATATAATCTCATTTTAAAATTAAGTTTATTTTATTATGCCAAGAATAATTATATTTAAAGATGATTTTTGGATAATGTTCTTTTTTTGTGTATGCAAATTAATATTAGTTTTTGATTGTTTTTGATTGTAGCTTTTTATTGTTTATTTAAAAGCAGCAAATGGGTATTATTGAAATATGTCTATATTTTTGTATATATTTAACACATTTTTAAATTATTTATTTTAACACTAATACTATTACTATTTTAAGACATAATTTCTAAGAGCAAGTGTTTGAGTCTTAGAACGTATAAATGGAAAGGGAATTGGGCATCGAACCTGAGGCCTAACATGGTGCGAGAGAGAAACATGATTGTACGAGAGAGAAAGGTAGTGGTGGTACTATCGCCCGCAATGCGCATGTTTGCGTTATATGCGCGTGGTTATCTATTGTTTAGCAAAAAACCAATGGCGACGCAAACATGCACATTGCGGGCAATAGTATCACCATTATCATACCTTCCTTTCTCGCACCAACCACGTCACTTTCTCGCACCATGTTGGATACAGCTCGTTCCATGGGAGATATAGGCAATTTCCCTTATCCAAGTATATATGTTCTAAATTTTGAGTGAAGCTGATTTGGATCGCTCCGGAAGCAATTTTATTAATGTCATAAGCCTCTATTGGCCAATTACAGGGCTTGATAGCCAGGTTAGAACACTCTATTAATCGGTTCCGGAGCAATCCGAACCTGCTTTACTCGAAAGCGCTATAAGACAAAATTATTAATTTAATAAACGATATATAGGCTCTCCAGACTAATCAAAGGAAGTAGATGAGGCAATCGGAGCCTCGCGCGGTAATCAATGCGCAGACAAATTATAATAATAAATGAGTATATTAATCGTACGTTTCGACACCCTATTCGTGTCTTCTTCAGCGTGAATAATTAAGTTACATAAATTCATGACGATACAGATTACATGGATAAACAAAGTATAGCGCAGTCAATAAGCAAAATACCGTGGATTAAAATCGTACGGATGTACCGTCGTCGTAAGCCCAGACAAACCGATATGCATCTGCTCCGCATCCATCGCATCTTAGAAAGCTCGCCAGGTTGGAAGACCGGGGAGGTAGGGAAGATACGAATGCCCTACCTATATCAAACCGAGTCGCAATATGATAAGGACGTTATTTAACCGTGTTAATAGGCGAATAATAAGTTACTTACGGAGCAATTACAGATCAGGATGTCACATTGTAATAACGAGCCTGTCACTCTGAAACGTCGCGAGTGAGTGAGGCATTGGTGGGAAGGTTAACATAATAAAGGCCATATGTATACACCGGAGGTGGGGATAACAATTCACAAACGGCTGTTTTAAATTTTTGCTAATCTCTCGATCACACTCAAATAAGTATCCGGCAGACCTTCCGTGTCCGTCTGCATATTCAAACCATTTGCCTGCCTCTTTATGCATATCATCTCCGAAATCAATCGTTTGTAATAATAGGATTCACTGTCTAATATTTCAACATTGTTCCAATCAAAATTGTGATTTAATTCTAATCGATGCTCCGTTATGACAGACTGATTCGGTGTGTTCCAATTAATATGATTCTGATGCTTCTTAATTCTTGTTTGCATTTGCCTACTCGTTTGGCCCACATATGAAGCATCACAATCATTGCAATTGATTTTATATACTACATTGCATTTTTTGGATCGCGGGAGGCTATCTTTGTGAGGTTTGATGAATGCACGCATCTTGTTTAAGCTGTAATAAGATAGCCTCACTTTCAAATCCCTTGTGATGTTCTTAAATTTTTCTGTTATCGTAGGGATGTAAGGTATGGTGAAAAAAGGAACAACCTCCTCATCATCCTGTCTCACAATCACATTAGAGCCTCTGTTAAACAATAGCTTAAGACGTTCACGTAATATTTTAAAAATAAATCCCAATGGATAGCAATTATTAAGTAAGATTTCAATGACCAGTCTGAAATTTTTTGCGTGCAAGGAAGGATGAGATAATAAAAATGCCCTGTCTATTAAGCTTATGACCGTGCCTCTTTTTTGGCAAACCGGATGCTGCGACATAAAATTTAGGTACCTGCCGGAAAAGGTTGGTTTATGGAACCAATCAAAAGTTAGAAGACACGAATAGGGTGTCGAAACGTACGATTAATATACTCATTTATTATTATAATTTGTCTGCGCATTGATTACCGCGCGAGGCTCCGATTGCCTCATCTACTTCCTTTGATTAGTCTAGAGAGCCTATATATCGTTTAATTTAATTTACGCAGGCTGAAAAATGCGTTGTTCTTTCTTTCAAAGTATTAAATATTATTATGGACCGCAAGCGGTCAAATTTTTCAAGCTCTGGATCAAGTATAATAAGGTCATTATCAAGTGTAATCTTAGAATTGAATTTTTGCGTAAATGCATTGGTTACGACGTTATACCTTCGCACATCTCGAACTGCTGTAAGAACTTGGAGAACTCTTTGTTTAGTCACAGGGCAATGGGTAAATATAAATATTGTAAGCACCGTTTCACCAGACAACTTTTACATATTGAACTTAGTGACTCATATTGTTATGTCAGGTTTGCACACACACAAATTTTTAAAATTTCGAGGTCGTTATATGGAGACATGCCGATGTCCGTTTGCAATTCATTTTTCAATAGACAACGTGGACCTATGCACTCGTTCTTTATTAGTCAACGGGCCAGGATGTATAAGAAGTTTGAGTTGCTTGTCTCGAGATTCAATGACCAGGCTAGAAATATAAATCCGATTAAATATTATTGCAGTCTTCCACCCACACAGCAATACATGAAAGTCTCCTTCGTACCTCCTCACACTCCTCTGGACCATTCCTTGATAGAGGTGGAAGTCAAGCCTGAATCGTTTAATGGAACTCAATCATCGATAAACAAAATTAACGACAAGTGGTTGATTAATTTATCATCCACGGAGATACCTAGAGACATTCAATGTTTAATACAGCTGAGGGATAATTTTAGCCTTCCTGCAGCAAAGTCCTCGAATCTTACGTCGGAATTTATTAAGAGCATCAAAAATAATGTAAAAAAGTTTCCACTTGCAACACAGGCCGCAGTGAGGAATCGAGTGGCACCTATCATCAACAATATTCCGAATTATTCAATCCCTAGAAATAACTTTAATAATAACATCTATAAATTAGTGTCCACAATTAAAAAATTTCTTAACGACAACACCAATTTAATTTTCACAAGGGCTGATAAGGGGACTGTAACAGTTGCGCTCGACAAAGACAAATACATCGTTGCAATTGAAACATTATTAAATGATAAAGACACTTACTTAACCATTAAGACAGACCCCACTAAAATATTTTGTTACCGGAACAAAAAAAGCACAGTAACAACTGTGCCGCAATTAACACGTAGAACTACGTCTATTAGAATAGAACATAACCAACGAAGAGCGAAAACATTTAGCAACCAACGAAGAGGTCGCACTATCCAAAATTCCCAATATTGAAAAATTTTCGAAAAATCGATGAAGTATCAAGAGAACATAACCAAAGATGAGCGAAAACATTTAGCTTACATCGAAATCTTTCAAAAACTATATGTTTGGCGCTCATCAAACTGTAGATAGATGCATGTATCATACTCATTAGTTTAGTTTCGTTCTTACTCGTTGTACATAGTAGTCTTTGCATACCTAGTATTAAGTATTTCGGTGACTCGCGCGAAACGTCGGCGGATCGCGATCGACGCGGAATCGATATTTGCGCGACTCACCAATCGGTGCTGCCCTCGCTCACCCCACGAGGGCACCCGCCTGAAGAACAAGTACTCGCTCGCGACACTGTTCCAGCGCCGCGAGCACTCAGCACTCATCGTTACGACGTCTCGGAGCACAGAGGCTCTCGCTAATATTCGGAGTCGCGAGATCACCAGCCCGCTCCCTGATAGTGCGATCGCCTACTTTCTCGGCCTGCTTGTTTGCTGCCTTTCTCTGCTTCCTCCTGCTTGCTTGCTGCCTGCCTTGACTTGCTTGCTGCCTGCCTTGCATTTGCCTTGCTTGCTGCCCTGCTTGCGCTGCTGCACGAGCCCGATCGTGACCGAGAGACGAAGCATCCAGGAGTCGACGGCACAACGAACGATGAGTCGCATTTGCTTAACTTAATTCGCTTTGGGGAAACTTTACACACACCCCTGGTCCTTCGAGCTTCGCTTTATCGCAAATCCGGGTACGGCTCTACCGCCCCCCGAGCATCTGGTCCTTCGAGCCGGATAGTCATATCTTCGCGATTAGTCTATTGCCGCCGCCCTTTCGCGTGTCCTTTCATTGTTGTAAGTCACCGAATCTTGTGTTCTGTAACGCGTAGTGCAATAGCGCGTGGCCTTGCGGGTCTCGCAGGATCTCCCGTTTCGCAACGCTCGCTTCGCGAAGGGAATACTCGCGTAGCATCGCGCAATCGGCCATTAGCCATCTGTAATTTACGCGCATTCGCTGATTATTTGTTCTCGCATTAACGAGGTGCAACGCTCGGCGTGCTGACAACTCGTGTCTCGCGCGGTATCTCTCGTGCAACGCTCGCTTCGCAACGGGAATACGCGCGCGAACTTCGTCATAGCACGGGCCGCAGCCGTTAGTCGCCTTAAAATCGATTCCGCGCTCGACGCGGTAATTAGTCGCCATATAATTGGCTAGATCGTAACCGAAATATTCGGTCGAATATCCGAGTATTCCGGGCCAGCGATACTTTCGCATCATAGACAGCGGCCGTGGCCTTCGATCACGGGCCGGTCACGTGCGCATTGTTTTTCCGTATAGTTTCGGGCATCGCTCGTGTTTTCGTCGTTGCGAGGTGACGTACAGCCCGACCCAACACTTGTATTATCCCGACATTCGTGATCCGTGCGAGAGTACCATCGCTCGAGAATATTATTGTCGTCGATCGAGAATATTTGCCTTTCGAGTTTCTGCGACGCGTGTCCTGACGTCCGCGAGTCGGATTGCATCATTGTTTATCGCGCTAATCCGACGGCTGGTATTCTCCACGTTCAACTCGAGGAATATTACCGAGAATATTTCCTCGTGATTTTGCGCGAGCATCGAACGGAGCAGTCCGTTATCCCTCACCTTGGCGACCTGACTTTCGTGTTTGTTTTCGCCGGGTTTCGATATTGTTGGTTCGAGTTGCCTTCGCCTCCGATTACCTATTTGCCGTCTTTCCTTTGCTCTTAGCTTCGTCTGTCTGTTGTGGACGACCCCTTTGTTACATTATGTCGAAAAACGCATATGCTCGTCGCGAAGTATGCAATCGGCGTATGCGAGAAATACACGACCTCTCCCTACAAGCCGCGACCGACGCGGCAATCCGAGCGACCTTCCTCGCTCGCTACTCGAGCGTAGCAAAGATCGCGGACGATTTTGAGGCCACCCACCTGAAGGTCATCCAAGAAGCGGCGGATTTCGATGTCGAGGACGAAATCCGAGCCAGTTTCGATAAAATGCATTACGCCGTAAAGAGTCGCTATCATCATGAAACGGGCGCGCCACTCGGAGGCGCGCCGGCACCGCCCTCGTGTCAGGCCTCGGTGGTCAAGTTGCCTAAGATCCCGCTACCGCAGTTTTCCGGCGACCTCACGTTGTGGCCTTCCTTCATCGCGTTGTTCAACGCGTCGATACACAACCAGCAGATTTCCGCGATAGAGAAATACCAGTATCTGCTAGCCTCGCTCAAGGGGGAACCACTCAACGTGGTGAAAAACCTGCCGTTTTCCGAGGAGTACTATCTGATCGCTTACGACTCGCTGGTAGATCGATACCGGAATAAGAGAAAGTTAGCGGACCATCACTTGAATTCGATAATCGAGGCAAAGCCATTGAAGGCGGAGTCGGCCGAGGCTCTTCACCACTTATTAGATACGTTTACCGAGAACACGCGCGCACTCGCATTGATGAAGTTCCCTACCGATTCATGGGACTTTATCCTACTGAAGTTTTTGTTAGACAAGCTTCCTCGTTCCCTTCGGGAAAAATTCGAGTCTGCTCACCGGGCTGAGGAGATACCGCGATATACTCAACTCACGAAATTTCTAGCGGAACATTGTCAGGTTCTCGAGGCCGTCGCGGGCCCGTCCTCCAAAATCAAGTCCACGCCGGTCTCTTCGTTCGTGACTAACACGGCCGATCGCCCCGTTTGTAAAGAGCCTCACTACGTGTCGAAGTGCGCCCAGTTTTTGAAACTCTCGCCGAGAGAGAGGCAGGCTAAGGCCCGCGACTTAAAATTGTGCCTCAATTGCCTGCGCTCAGGGCATGGCATGAAAAATTGTCCTTCCGCATGGACATGTCGGTCCTGCGGAACAAAGCATCATACGCTTCTGCATTACGAGCAGAGCTCCAATACTACTTCTAAGACCGAACCCATTAGCGCGACTCCTGCCGAACCGGACGCCGTACCCGCTCCTCAGTCGGAGGATGCGCCGATTGTAACAATGACTAGCCTAGCCAATAGAATCGTCCTCCTGTCCACCGTACGAGCCGAGGCGATAGACGCGCGTGGCAATGCGTTCCTCGTACGCATATTGTTGGACAGCGCGAGTCAGGCCAATTTCATTACCGAGGGCTGCCTTCGGAAGGGCGGCTTTCGTCGCACCAAACACAGTGCAACCGTGTTGGCGATAAACGAAGCTAGGGCGGCCACGACGAGGGGCCTCACCTCCCTCGTGATCCGCGCGCGCAGTCGCGACGACACTCGGTTCTCGATAGAGGCTACGGTCCTCCCGCGCATAACCTCGCCGCTGCCTAATGACAAGGTGGAGGTCCAATCGTGGAAACACTTGAAGGGATTGCCGCTCGCGGATCCCGAATATTACGTGCCCGGCAGTGTTGACATCCTCTTAGGGGCGGACTCGTTTGTGTCGATACTACGGGATGGCCGTCGTAAGGGGGAAAAGGGAGAACCCGACGCCTTCAATTCAGTCTTCGGATGGGTCCTGACGGGCGCGGTATCCCCGTCCAAGCAACACCCCTGCGGTCATTCGCGACTACGCTCGAGTCGATCGAGACATCAGTGGGTCGCTTTTGGCAATTGGAGGAGGTGCCGGAGGACGCTTCTTGTTCGGACGAGGATCGACGCTGCAAGGAGATCTTCGCCCAGACCACGTATCGTGACCTCTCGGGTCGTTTCGTGGTCTCGTACCCGTTCGTGTCGGATCCTCCTACATTCGTCGGCTCGCGCTCCATAGCGGTTAGTCGTCTCCGCGCACTAGAACGTCGATTTAAATCTGATCCGGAGTTCAGAGTTGGTTACAATAGTTTCATGCAGGACTATCTCGATAGCGGACACATGGAGGTAATTCGCAATCCATTCCCGTCGGATGGCCACATTTATTATTTACCGCACCACGGTGTATATAAACTCGATAGCACTACCATTAAGTTGCGGGTAGTGTTTAACGCGTCTTTGCGCTGCCCGAACGGTCTGTCGATCAACGACACCCTGCTCAGCGGTCCGAAGCTGCAGCAAGACCTGCTCGCCATCCTGCTTAGGTTCCGCGCCGAAGCGATCGCTCTAACCGCGGACGTGAAGCAGATGTTTCGCCAGATTTGGATAAGCCCGGAGCAATGCGACTACCAACGTATCGTCTGGCGCTTCTCGGAGTCGGACCCCATCCTTGACTATCTCCTCAAAACCGTTACGTTCGGCTTTACCGCCTCCCCGTTCTTGGCGATCTATTGTTTGCTCCAGTTAGCTCATCAATACCGCGAGAAATATCCTCTAGCGTTCGCAGCCCTACTCGAGGCGCTGTATGTGGATGACGTCGTGACTAGCGTTCGTACGGTGGAACAGGCTCGGGCACTCCGCGACCAATTGCTATCGCTTCTCCGAAGCGCCGGCTTCGAGTTTAGAAAGTGGTCGAGCAGCCATCCTGCCGCGCTGGAGGGCCTCGACACGCAGTTATGTAGCCAATCAATGTTAGATTTTGAGTCAAGCGAGGATCAATCTCAGAAGATATTGGGCCTTCGGTGGCACTCACAATCTGACAGTTTCGGGTTTCAAGTTAACGCGTTGGATCGTGAGTGCACCAAACGCACTATATTATCGGAAGTAGCGCGCATCTTCGACCCCTTGGGTTTTCTGGCCCCACTCACCTTTACCGCGAAGTGCTTAATTCAGCGTCTGTGGACCCTTAAATTAGATTGGGATGATGAGCCACCGATGGACATTTGTCGCAGTTGGAACCGTTTCCAGACGGAGCTCGGCGTGTTATCCTCCCTTCGCGTTCCTCGCGCGTTTAACTCGTGCCAGGTAGTTCGTTGCGAGCTCCACGGGTTCTGCGATGCCAGCGAGCTGGGGTACGGAGCCGTGATTTATCTGCGAATCGTTACGCGCGACGGCGTCGTGGTCCGCTTACTGTGCGCCAAGTCTAAGGTCGCCCCGCTTCGCCCCCTCACCATTCCCCGTCTGGAGCTCTGCGCGGCTCTGCTCTTGTCCAGATTAATCGCGTACGTCCGGCGCATCCTCCGCGGACACATTGACATTGACGACGAGTATGCTTGGACGGATTCCGAGGTCGCCCGGGCCTGGATCCGCTCAGCACCACAACGGTGGAAGACCTTTGTTAGAAATCGCGTTGCCCTCATTCAGGACAACGTGCCGGTCTCAGCTTGGGGCCACGTCGACACGGAGTCCAATCCGGCGGATCATTGCTCCCGAGGACTTTACCCTCGTGATCTGGTGGCCAGTTCGATGTGGTGGGCGGGCCCTGAGTGGCTTGTTCGCTTCGAACCCCGAGTTGAACCTTCCCACAGTTCGGAAACCCCTCCGACCGAGGAGAAAATCGTATTGCTCGTGGCGCTCGATCCGCCTGACGCGGTACATTCATTGCTAGAAAGATTCTCTTCAATCGAGAAAATTTGTCGAATTATAGCATACATTCTTAGGTTTGTAAATCACTTCCGTGCAAAATCGGCTCTCACGACTTTGGCCATAGATGAGCTCGAACTGCATTCCGCGTTACTAGTAGTTGTAAAGAGTGTACAGGCGGATGCTTTCCGCGATGAGATCGATCGTCTTCAAAGCGGGAGAAGGCTCCCCAAGCCCCTTCTCAAGCTCGCTCCCTTCCTTGATCCTGTGGGTATGCTCAGGATGGGCGGCAGGCTTGCTAAATCCGGATTGACATTCGAGAACAAGCACCCTGCCTTACTGCCCAGTAAACATAGGCTCACGGATCTCGTTATCGAACATGTGCACCGCACGAACCTGCACCCTGGTCGGCGCACGCTGCAATACCTGCTCACGCAACATTATTGGGTCCTTGGGGTGCATCGCGCTATCCAACGCGTACTCTCGAGATGTCATCGATGTTTCCGCGTAAATCCACACCCTTCCCAGCCTCTCATGGCGGATCTACCGGCCGATAGGGTCCGACGGGCCAAGCCATTTTCGATCAGCGGCGTTGACTTCGCGGGACCGTTCAACATAGTTACGCGACGAGCCCGGGGAGTCTCCTCCTTCAAAGTATACGCGTGCCTTTTCGTATGCTTTTCGGTTAAGGCGGTGCACCTGGAAGCCGCCTTCTCGTTGTCCACGGACTCCTTCCTCGCTGCGCTGCGACGCTTTGTGGCCCGACGCGGACGCTGCTCGCTTCTCTATAGCGACTGCGGCACGAATTTTGTAGGGGCCGCGCGGGAGCTAGAAAGCCGCATGAGCCTCGCAGCGGAGCGAGAGAAGATCAAGTGGTCCTTTAATCCTCCCTCAGCGCCCCACTTTGGGGGCCTCTGGGAGGCGGGAGTCGACTTTTAAAACCCACCTACGGCGGACCGTGGGTGATCAAGTCCTCTCAATAGAGGAATTCACGACGGTCCTCGCGCAGGTCGAGGACGTCTTGAATTCCAGACCCCTCTGCCCGATGAGCACCGACCCTGCCGACCTCGAAGTCCTATCACCGGGTCACTTCCTTACGATGGAACCGCTCGTCTCCGTTCCCACTCAAGACGTGACTCCGTTACCGATGAATCGTCTGAGTCGATGGCAACTCGTCCAACGAATACACCAGGACTTCTGGAAGCGCTGGCATCAGGAGTATCTCCATACGCTGCAACAGCGTCCCAAATGGTGGACTTCCGTCAACCCGCTCGGTATCGGTGCGTTGGTCCTCCTCAAGGACGCCAACATGCCTCCTCTGCGTTGGAGGCGAGGACGAGTGGAGGCGCTGCATCCGGGCAGCGACGGCGTCCCGCGTGTCGCCACGGTGCGGGTGGCGGACGGCACGATCACGCGTCCCCTAGTGAAGCTGTGCCCCCTGCCGATGGGCCCTGCTCTACAGGCGACCGACTCAGATCGCTAGTAAAATACAACTCGTTGTATTTTGGTGGGCGGTATGTTTGGCGCTCACCAAACTGTAGATAGATGCATGTATCATACTCATTAGTTTAGTCTCGTTCTTACTCGTTGTACATAGTAGTCTTCGCATACCTAGTATTAAGTATTTCGGTGACTCGCGCGAAACGTCGACGAATCGCGATCGACGCGGAATCGATATTTGCGCGACTCACCAATCGGTGCTGCCTTCGCTCACCCCACGAGGGCACCCGCCTGAAGAACAAGTACTCGCTCGCGACACTGTTCCAGCGCCGCGAGCACTCAGCACTCATCGTTACGACGTCTCGGAGCACAGAGGCTCTCGCTAATATTCGGAGTCGCGAGATCACCAGCCCGCTCCCTGATAGTGCGATCGCCTACTTTCTCGGCCTGCTTGTTTGCTGCCTTTCTCTGCTTCCTCCTGCTTGCTTGCTGCCTGCCTTGACTTGCTTGCTGCCTGCCTTGCATTTGCCTTGCTTGCTGCCCTGCTTGCGCTGCTGCACGAGCCCGATCGTGACCGAGAGACGAAGCATCCAGGAGTCGACGGCACAACGAACGGTGAGTCGCATTTGCTTAACTTAATTCGCTTTGGGGAGACTTTACACACACCCCTGGTCCTTCGAGCTTCGCTTTATCGCAAATCCGGGTACGGGCTGGTGATCTCGCGACTCCGAATATTAGCGAGAGCCTCTGTGCTCCGAGACGTCGTAACGATGAGTGCTGAGTGCTCGCGGCGCTGGAACAGTGTCGCGAGCGAGTACTTGTTACTATATAATAAAGTATATTTTCCTTTAATACTTTTCGAGAACAAACCCATATCTAAAAATTAACCACGAAAACATTTAGCTTACATCGAGAGCTTTCAAAAACTATATAATAAAGTATATTTTTCTTTAATACTTTTCGAGAAAAAGAAAACGTTGCATGAAAACGTTGCAAGAAAACGTTGCAGTCATACCCCCATACCCCCCGAGAAAGACGTAGTTCTACGTCAAAACTCATCTCAAGCTCACGGGAATTACTTACTAGATGGAAGAACTCGAATTATATCACATTGTCAACTTACAAATCTCTTTACTGTAGCGATGGAGTAATACCGAGAGCTTATGGACTTCCTAAAATTCATAAACCTAACTGTCCATTTAGAATTATTATATCCTCTGTTAATAGCCCGTTATATAACCTTGCCATTTTCCTCCACCGTATAATGTTCAAAAGCTTTCCTACAGCTCGCAGCTATGTAAAGAATAGCATGGATTTGGTGAAAGAACTGGCGAACATACATGTCAGTGACGGCTATAAATTGATCTCATTGGACGTCGTCTCCTTATTCACGAACGTACCTGTGGATATGGTACTAGATAGCATATCAGCGAGATGGCATTTCATTGCCAGAAATTGTAAGATCCCCAAATCGGAGTTTCTTATTGCGGTCAGGCTGGTATTAAATTCCACTTTTTTCATGTTTAATGGGAAATTTTATAGACAGACATTCGGCGTGCCCATGGGCTCCCCGCTTTCTCCTATATCGGCTGACATAGTGTTGCAAGATTTGGAAACTATAGCTCTTATCTCTTTAAATTACACCCCACCTTTTTACAAAAGGTATATCGATGACATCACACTTGCGGCACCGTCGACTTTGCTGCAGCATACTTTAGATGTTTTTAACTCCTTCCATCCTAGGCTGAAATTCACCTTAGAAATCGGAGAAGATAACACATTAAATTTCTTGGAGATCACATTGATACTGAATAACCATAAACTAACTTTTGATTGGTTCCATAAACCAACCTTTTCCGGCAGGTACCTAAATTTTATGTCGCAGCATCCGGTTTGCCAAAAAAGAGGCACGGTCATAAGCTTAATAGACAGGGCATTTTTGTTATCTCATCCTTTCTTGCACGCAAAAAATTTCAGACTGGTCATTGAAATCTTACTTAATAATTGCTATCCATTGGGATTTATTTTTAAAATATTACGTGAACGTCTTAAGCTATTGTTTAACAGAGGCTCTAATGTGATTGTGAGACAGGATGATGAGGAGGTTGTTCCTTTTTTCACCATACCTTACATCCCTACGATAACAGAAAAATTTAAGAACATCACAAGGGATTTGAAAGTGAGGCTATTTTATTACAGCTTAAACAAGATGCGTGCATTCATCAAACCTCACAAAAATAGCCTCCCGCGAAAATACGATGCAATCCCCTCCAAAAAATCCCGCCTCCAAAAAATGCAATGTAGTATATAAAATCAATTGCAATGATTGTGATGCTTCATATGTGGGCCAAACGAGTAGGCAAATGCAAACAAGAATTAAGAAGCATCAGAATCATATTAATTGGAACACACCGAATCAGTCTGTCATAACGGAGCATCGATTAGAATTAAATCACAATTTTGATTGGAACAATGTTGAAATATTAGACAGTGAATCCTATTATTACAAACGATTGATTTCGGAGATGATATGCATAAAGAGGCAGGCAAATGGTTTGAATATGCAGACGGACACGGAAGGTCTGCCGGATACTTATTTGAGTGTGATCGAGAGATTAGCAAAAATTTAAAACAGCCGTTTGTGAATTGTTATCCCCACCTCCGGTGTATACATATGGCCTTTATTATGTTAACCTTCCCACCAATGCCTCACTCACTCGCGACGTTTCAGAGTGACAGGCTCGTTATTACAATGTGACATCCTGATCTGTAATTGCTCCGTAAGTAACTTATTATTCGCCTATTAACACGGTTAAATAACGTCCTTATCATATTGCGACTCGGTTTGATATAGGTAGGGCATTCGTATCTTCCCTACCTCCCCGGTCTTCCAACCTGGCGAGCTTTCTAAGATGCGATGGATGCGGAGCAGATGCATATCGGTTTGTCTGGGCTTACGACGACGGTACATCCGTACGATTTTAATCCACGGTATTTTGCTTATTGACTGCGCTATACTTTGTTTATCCATGTAATCTGTATCGTCATGAATTTATGTAACTTAATTATTCACGCTGAAGAAGACACGAATAGGGTGTCGAAACGTACGATTAATATACTCATTTATTATTATAATTTGTCTGCGCATTGATTACCGCACGAGGCTCCGATTGCCTCATCTACTTCCTTTGTATTAATTTAATAATAAAACTTATTATTAAGTAAGCTCCTGGGTAGTCGCTGGAGCTGTCCTTGTTTAATGACGTCAGAAGCGAGAAGCCATTTTCAAATAAAAGGGTACAACTAGAAAATAACACACAGTGATCAATTCAGCACCTTTGTAAAATGTGCCGAATATTTTTCTTTTACTCGAACAGTCAATAAATTTTGCAAAATTAACTTAACATAAAACCTTCCTTCTTAACCTATCTTTTCTCATTATTTTGTCAATGTATATTTTATGATATGTGTTGATTGTTCGAGTAAAATAAAAGTATTCGGCACATTATACAAGTGTGCTGAATTGATTTTAAATGTTATTTTCTGGGTGTACCTTTTTATTTAAAAATGGGGTAAATGTCTAGATTAAGGGCGACCTCACCGATTTCAATGACCTTGATATATGTTGTCAAGGTCACCACCCTCCTGAGTGATTTTTGGAAGGTTTCAGCCGTCGCTCGTTATTCGTTAAAAAGTTATTAACAAAAAAAGTTTGGAAAATATAGCAGTTATTTTGAGTACTAATAGACATAAATAATTAATATTTATATAGAAATAGTATATGTATGAACGAAGGAAAATTATTTAAAGCAATGAATTGTTGATATTGTTGCGCCCGCGCTGAGACACCCGTTGCACGAGCAGAAGTCGAAAATTGTCCCTGACGACCAGCTATTTTGGATTCATCGATTAACCACGATTTGTTGTTTTGTTTGTTTGTTCTGAGACTCCGTCTCCGAGCGGACGTGACAGCTCGTTTCTGTGTTTTAATCCGTTTGCTCTAATAAACGAGTCTTTCCATTTCTTACATTGTGTCGTCTCATTGACCGCGAGTGCCGGTTGCGCGAGTGAGGGAGAGTGCGAGCGGCGAGACACGAACGCGGACTCGGCGAGCGCAACGTCACAGTTTTCGTTGCGTCCCCCCAGCGATTTGCGCGCGCGATTAAATTGAATTGCGAGAAGAATTTTCGCAGCAAAACTGTCCCATCGAATATATCGTCGTTTGGGTATAAGCTCAAGCTTATAGCCCAAATCAGTGCAAGCATCTCTATCCCCTGCGTTTGCAACTCGCGACCCCAAAAGTCTCCGGTAGCTCTTATCCCAGAAGGACTTAGCTGGTTAAGACGCAGGAGCTCCTCTTCCTGCCGTAGCAACGTTGCTGCGAACTCCGCTTCCTTCCGCGCTTGCTCCTCTCGCAGCTGGCGTAACTCCTGTTGAACGGCCTGCAACGTCGTTTCTGCGGGAGACTCTGGGGTGCCTGCCTGAGTCCTTTTTCTCGTCGGCGCCATCGTCATTATCTCGTCCGTCGCTTGTTTAATCTCTTCGCCCGTCCTATCCCGGACGAGCCCCCAAAATGTTGCGCTCGCCGAGTCCGCGTTCGCGTCTCGCCGCTCGCACTCTCCCTCACTCGCGCAACCGGCACTCGCGGTCAATGAGACAACACAATGTAAGAAATGGAAAGACTCGTTTATTAGAGCAAACGGATTAAAACACAGAAACGAGCTGTCACGTCCGCTCGGAGACGGAGGCTCAGAACAAAACAACAAATCGTGGTTAATCGATGAATCCAAAATAGCTGGTCGTCAGGGACGATCTTCGACTTTTGCTCGTGCAACGGGTGTCTCAGCGCGGGCGCAACAATATATTGAAAGGAAAGTTATTTAAAGTAGAGAATAAAGAGTATGTACTTTGTATGTGCTTTCTAAGTTGAAGCGAGGTTTACACTATACAGGATCAAAGAATTCGTGTTTATGTATAAGGTAGTACTCTATTTATGACATTCCAAGTTTTTATTTACATTGGTTGAAAGGTAACTACATGAGTAGGAATATTAACTGTTTAAAGCGCGTCACTAATCTATACGCCGAAGGCGTGTCCTAAAATCAGTGAGGAAGCTCTCCCCCGCCTATTTGTGTACTGTTTATACACATGTGTATAATACATGTGTATACATAATACGATATATTATTTACTATATACACGGATAATACGTATATATAGTACAATATAATACGAAAATACTTCAATTTATCAACAATTTACTGCTTTAAATGTTGTGTTTTGGTAAAGCAGCGACTTTCTCGCGAAATAAAGTATTCTTTACTTAAAAAAAAGACGTAATATTAGTCGTTTATGCCTCTCAATACTAAAAATAACTGCTATATTTTCAAAACTTTTTTTGTTAATAACTTTTTAACGAATAACGAGCGACGGCTAAAATTTTCTGAAGGTCACTTGGGGTCGTGACCTTGACAACATATATCAAGGTCATTGAAATCGGTGAGGTTGTGACCGGAACAACGATTAAGATGATAAAAATTTATGTTATAGCCACTTACTACTTGAACTGAAATTACGGTCGCCACTGTATTTTTAGGCTCAAATACAGAAACCTGGGTCGAATGCGTTGCTCCGTCCTTCCTCTCAACAATATGGCTGCCGTCTTTTACGTCGCGGACGTGTTCAAGGCCGTCGGCCACGCCCTGGTTGAGCGATGCGTAATTCACGGATAATGGAACAGGATTTTCACTGGGGTCACTAATAATGACTCGTTGTTTATTATAAACAAATAACAATTTAATGTTTCAAGGTTTACAGTGTTCTCACGACTCGCGGTCCCGTTCACTCGCGCGTTCACCAGCGTCGAGTTATCTCGAACTTGAGTACCGTCGATGAAGAGCTAATTACGGCTAAACACCGTTTCGCGTACGTTGGTTGTGCTCGTACTTATCGTATACGGCTACGGGATAAGTGCACCGGACACAAATATTAGTGCGCAACTTGTATCGTCCTGACGCTTCGAAAGTTCACGGCGGACTGTCCTGGAGAAACGGGTAGAGTTCCCCCACTTCGATGCTACCACAGGCGTAAAGCCTCTTATTTCGGCGCGAACAGGCTGTTTATCGCGCGCCGACCTCTCTCAGCCAATCGTATTGCTGGTTAACGAGCGACACGATCCCTCTCTTAACGGCGCACCGTTTCCCGCGCGCTGAGCCGTTCTCATTGGCTCAGCTCTCGTTGATCAGAGAAACTGAAACGTGATTGGACGGCGGACAAGGGCTCTCGCTTCGGTCTCTGCGGCAACCAGTGCCAGCCGTCGCAATTTGCATAAAGTGCAAGTTCGCGGCAAGTCACTCGGAACGTTTCCGAGTGACCGAATATGGTCATTGTGACGTTCCCCGATATTGCAGGTAAGTATTTTATTTACTGGAATCAACTCGATTAATTCCCCTTTTCTTTCAGGTACCCGGACTTCGTAGGATCGTCTCGCCCAATCAATGGACTGGTCTGGCTCACCAGTAAGTATAACGTCGGTGAGTATGTAATAACATAAGTGTGCAATAAAATATCGCTAAACAGAATTGTTTTGACAGGGAAATACATAAAATAAATTAATACAATGCAAATCGCGCGCAATCGTATTATCTCGCTGTTTCGAGCTGAGCTCGCTTCTCATTGGTCGATTGATCGCGTCTATTCGAACAAGTAGCGCAAAGCGCTCCCGTTGGCTGAAGGCCTCGTAAAATCATAATACGTTCTGAAAAAGTGTAAAATAATTGTAAATAGCCAGGAATCGCTCCTATTGGCTGTCGCTGTGTCGCGTCTATGCGGAACTAAACGAATTAACTGAAAATAAGATTACTCTTGATAAAATTGACCTGGTCGCTTCCCATTGGTCCTCGTGACTCGACATTCCGTTTTGACTGTCAAAACTATCGATATGAAATAAATGGATATAAAAATACTTGTCTCGGACCCTATTGGCCCTCTCAATCGCAATGCATGCAAAATTCTCTTTCAGCGGCTCATCGCTTGTCGATGATCAATCGCGGATCGATCTCGATGCTTAAAAGCAATATGTAAAGTGTGTACAGTGTAAATGTCATTGTGATGGTTTGTATGTCTGAAAAAGTCGTTATGACTGGGATAAAAATAATTAACGTGACGACTATGTATTCTTTCAACTGCATTGTGCTGATTGGTTACTCTACGGTAGATAATACGGTTCTGCTTTTGCCCCGTGTGAATAGGCTAATAACAGTATGCAGATAATTGATATCGCAAATAGAATAAAAATAAAAGATAGAACTAAGATTCTGAATTTATCCGAATCCATCGCTAGATGCTACTTTTGCTAATGCCGGCCTCTGAATGGCTCTTTTCGTGACTTTAGTAATATCTTTATTTAAATTGTGAATTCTCCTCTCTAGGATCGCTGGGATTGGTGAAAGTGTATTTTGGGTAAATTTAATTTCGTGTATTTGTCAATGTTGTTTAATGTGTCGAAAAACCGTTCGCTTACATGCAATTTCGGTTCTAATATATATATATATATATATATATATATATATATATATATATATATCGCGCTATCGCCTTGAAAATAAAACAAATAAAAGTAAAACAAAATGTCTCTGGTATGCTCAATTGCACTTTGGGTAAATATCTTTGTCTCTCGTGACAAATAAAATAAACATATCAAAAATCTCTTAATAGAGCCTCGCGCTCGCGCGTTTTACAAGAATAAAGACAATATGATTGTTAACAGTATGAAAGGTTATATCGCACGGGCTTACGCCTCCGTGTCTTGGGATTGGTCCTCCACGACCGTCGACTCGACCACCTCCTCCGCTGCTGGGGATTGGCTGGCCACGATGTCTGTCACCTCACCTGGTCCGGCGGGCTGATTTTCACCCTCGGCAAGTATGATAGCCTCGGCTACCCCTTGTGGTATCTGCTGCAATATTTGGCTAATCTCTATACCCTCGAGACTCGCCTGGTCCTCATTGGTCGCTACCGCTGTCGGCGTTGTCGGCTCCGTCATGTCCGCGCCCCGAGCTGTCGTTTGCTTCTCGCCGGTTGGCTGGTAGTCGTCCACGGTACAAGCGGAACTCGACGCTGGAACGGATGATTTAACATCCGGTTCCAAGGTCGCCCTTAATCTAGACATTTACCCATATTTTATACACTTATATTTAATTATAAGCTTTGGTATCGGGTTATGAACAATTGATCAATTCGTGAAGATTTCATCAAGTGGAATTTACAGTTTATTTTTTACAAAAAATTTACAAGCTGTTTTTTTATTTTCAGCTGAAATGTTATTATGTAAATTGATTTTACGCAAGATAGATAGAAATGTGGAAAGCTTCTTGAAAACGAAGACGATGATGAACAAATGTACAAATAAAAATATTTCTACCGCTGCTGTATATGTTTCGGATGAATTTCCTTTAACAAATTTGTCAGATTTAGAAAAAATAGAGTACAAATTAAAGAAAAATAAAACTTTTCAGTAATAATTTCGTCCGCCAGTGAATAAAATCAGCAAATTCAATTTATTTCTCGATTAACTGGCGCAATATATACAAAAATGCACAACGTTTCGGCTCAAGATTCGAGCCCTTTTCAAGTGCGAACTGAAACAGGAACAGCGAGAAAAAAACAAACAATATAAATGAATCGAGATAAATATTAAATTAACGACGTTAAATAGTGAGCAATACCTATATCATCTATTGACTCGTCACATAATTAATACAGATTCCTGAGTTCACGAGCATGTTCCCGCATGGCCATAAAGGTCAGCTGCGGACCAATCTTAATTTGTAGCAACAATGATATGAGGAAAGAAAGCGACGATCAAGAAAAACTTACGAATTCCGTAATAAATTTTCGCGTATGACGGATTCTTCGTTGCGACATGTTACATGTATGCGAGTGCTTGGGAGACTGAGCGGACAAAGAAAGAAACAAGGTGTCCCGAGATATAAATATAAACACTTAAACAGACATGATGCCACTGTCGTATATCGAGTTTAAGTTCTCGGTATCTTTTTTTAAATTAATCGTGTTCTTATATTTTTTTATAAAGAACATTTCAGCGATCTCTCTCATTTTCCAGTGAGGTTCTTTGTATAATATTTTCGGATCTGACCACTTATTATGGTCATTCTGTATCCGGTGTTTACCTACGACAGAGAAATTGCTGTCATGTTTTTTAATATCGCTGAAATGTTCCTTCACTCTTGTTTCAAGATGTCTCTTCGTCTGGCCAATGTAGGACGCGTCGCAATTCTCGCAATCAATTTTGTAAACTACATTAGTTTCCTTGTTGGTCGCTAATCTTTAGCCTTTAAGCGCGGGCATACGGGGTACTCTTGAGAGAGTCCGCTGTGACGTGGTATATAAGATACCGAAAAAACTCAGTGCTGTCATCAGGAGAGGCAAGGACAGATTAGCGACCAACAAGTCTTTTTAACTGGAAAGTTCAACGAGGAACCAAATTGAAATTGGCAAAACGTCGAATAACCAAAATAATGATCGGTAAGATTATATTATTTCACAATTAAATCTTTTTCGCTTCATTACATTGCAGTACCTTATGTCAACCTTAGTTTTTTTTATTCATTCGTAAGTTTATGTGCTCATTTCTTACAGAAGCGGCAGCTATAGAATTTCCAACAGTTAATGAAACCACATTTGGTAGGAAACGGGACCATGGTTGTCTCAGGCCACCTTTCGTATAAAAAAGTAAGTATTATTCAATACATTTTAATGTTATACAAGATTTGTATAGCAAATTTGTCTAAAGCACGCACCTGAATCAAAGATTCATAAGAAGTCATTAGATTATAACATTTATAATACTTATTAATGTTTATAAATATTGAAATCATTTTAACATTGACAGACATAACAGCAAAAAGGAAAAAGCTGCAGATGACATTTCAGAAATATCTGGTAAAGATGAAGACGATCTGCAAACGAAAATATTAGTGCCGATGATGACGGCTCTGCAAACGAAAATATTAGCGACAGAAGTTAAAAAACTCATTTATCTTACTATTGTTGTGTGACGAAAGTCACCGCGCCCTAATTGCGACACCTAGCTGTCAGCGTTACTTCCGGATTTTGCCAAACTCACCTGAGGTGGCATTCCGGGTTTTGCAAGTGGCTTCCAGGGTACTCACCCGGAAGCAAAAGTCTAGACCGAAAAGCGATATCGCGCACGACCGAACGTAATCTACTCTATTATAAACGCCCGCAAGTCAGGGCAGTGAAATAAGAAGACACCTGTATCATTCTAACGATAACTTTATTAAACGTTATTCAACCAAGAATCTGGCAGTGTTTCTCCCTCCTCCCGGCGGATCCTAAAGAACTCCGTGCCGACCCTGCGACCCAAGGTACGGCACAACATTATTTATTATAATATTATGTATATACTGATGTGCAATTTTATTATTTTTATATTATTAAACTTAATACACCATCCCAAGGAGAACAGAAAAATTAAAATGTCTGTTTGACATATTATATGTCGACAAAATTTACGTTACTTATTAGGTGCGCAACTAAGTTCCCGCTGTTTGTCAATAGATGGCTTCAGCAGTAAGTGCTAGTCGATTTAAACATATCCAAAACGTCATGAACCAAGCTTAGACATATGGTAAACAAACCGCGTTGACACGTTAGTGATTTTGTTTTGGCGTCATATACTTTTGATTGTGTGAAAATGTCTGATTTTGTGCCAAATAATCGTCATTTGCGGGAAGTGTTGATTTTCTTATTTCATTCAAAGAAAACGGCGGCTGAAGCGCATCGAGAGCTCCAAAAAGTTTACGGAGATGCTGCTCTAAGTGAAACAACGTGCCGTGATTGGTTCCGTCGCTTCAAAGACGGTGATTTCGCTGTTGACGACCGTCCGCGTGAAGGAAGGCCAAAAACATTCGAAGACGCTGAATTGGAGGCATTGCTCGATGAGGATCCGTGCCAAACGCAAGAACAGCTTGCTTCAGCATTAGGAGTTACCCGCCAAGCCATTTTCAAGCGATTGCATGCGTTGGGAATGATTCAAAAGCAAGGAACTTGGGTTCCTTATGATTTGAAGCCAAGGGACGTTGAGCGTCGTTTTTTCACCTGTGAACAACTGCTCCAGCGGCAAAAAAGGAAGGGTTTTCTTTATCGCATCGTAACGGGTGATGAAAAATGGATTCATTACAGCAACCCAAAGAAAAAAAAGTCATGGGGACTGCCCGGTCATGCTTCTACGTCGTTGGCTCGGCCGAATATCCACGCTGCGAAAGTTATGCTGTGTATTTGGTGGGACCAGGTCAATGTTATTTATTATGAGCTGTTGAAACCGATCGAAACCATCACTGGGGAACGGTATCGACTTCAATTGATGCGACTGAGCCGAGCACTGCGCGCAAAACGGCCACAATACGAGCAGAGGCACGACAAAGTGATTTTACTGCATGACAACGCTCGGCCTCATGTTGCCAACCCGTTAAAACCTACGTGAAAACGCTCAAATGGGAAGTCCTACCCCACCCGCCATATTCCCCAGATATTGCGCCGTCCGATTATTACTTGTTCCGTTCGATGGCACATGGTCTGGCTGATCAGCAGTTCCGCTCATATGAAGACATAAAAAAATGGCTTGATTCGTGGACAGCTTCAAAAGACGAAGACTTTTATCGTAACGGTATTCGAGCTCTGCCAGAAAAATGGGCAAAAGTTGTAGCTAGCGATGAGCAATACTTTGAATGAGTCATTCATAACCATTTTTTCACAATAAAGTTGCATTTTCATAAAAAAAAAACAGCGAGAACTTAGTTGCGCACCTAATATAATAATAATAATAATTTTATTTTAATCCTTGCCTTGCGGCTTAGGATAACTTCCGTCAACCCTTACATAATTTTACAAACGCATAACACATTTTACACATATAACTCTCATTTACATATATATACATTATACATCCTCATATCATCCTAACTAACTTTAAACTAACTCAACATTCTAATCTGACTGTCCTTACATTTCCCTTCCTACTCTTTTCCCTCCATCCCCTCTCTTTTCTCCGCCTCTTTTCTAACCTTTTCTATCCATTTCATTACTTCTAGTCATTTTCCTTTCTCTCCTAAAAATTCTTTTAACTGTATCTCGCTTTTTTTCGTTTCACATTCTCTTAGTACATGTTCTATGTTCTCCTCTTCTTTTTGGCATATTCTGCATTTTTTAGCCTCTTCCTCTCTCCAATGTTTGCTGTCTTTCACCTCACTCCCGCATCTGTACCTGGTTATCAACATTCTATCTTTTTTCTTTTTCTTTCCTAGTAAATACTTTGGTAACTCCTCTATTAAAATCTCTTTATAGTTACTATTGTATCTTGACTCGTTTATCTTTATCTGTCTCTCCTCCTTCTCTTTTTCCTCTAATCTCTTTACGAGACTCTCCGCCGCCTCCCGGTCCCCTGCCTTCATGTCTCTCCTCAGCTGCTTCTTCTCCATTCCTGCTGTCTCGGGGGGGTGTAAGACCCCGGCTTGCGAGTTGATCTACTATTTTCTCGAAAGACCAGAGGAGGTGTGTATCGTCTCCTCAACGCGAATATATCGATAAACGTAAAAAAGCGACACATGCGACTCACCACTCGGTCGGTTGTCGTCTCCTGGAGGGACCTCGTCCGTTCTTGGGGCGCAAGCAGGCACGTGCAGAGGCAGTCAAGCAGAAGCAGTCGAAGTTCGTTCTTCCGGAGGAGCGAGCCCTATAAGGCCTTCCGTAGTTCGAGGGTGTACTAGGCACCTCAAGACTTCGTAGCGAGTGTTCGCGGTGACGACTCGAATCTGAGTGTGTGTTCCCGACGACCGACGTCTCGTATGAGAGTGTGTGTTCACGGCGACGTCTCGTAGGCGAGTGTGTGCTCGCGGTTTTGTAACAACGCCGCGAGCGAGCAGTTTGTTCTTCCTTATTGATGGTGCCCTCGCAGGGCGAACGAGAGCAGCATCGATTGGCGAGTCGCGGAAATATCAATATGCAAGTTAATCGCGATCTGCCGACGTTTCGCGCGAGTTACCGTGAATATCCTAATGCTAAATTCTAACGCTATATACAACAGATGTGGCTAAGCTAACAACTATTAACGACTACTATTTACATTGAGGCGAGCGCCGAACACCTGTCCTCTCTATCAGTTTTCTTTTCTTCTTTTCCCAATTACTTTCTTCTTTCCTTGGTCTGCTCCTCTCTAGATCCTTTATACATGCTTGAACTATTTTCTTCTCTGACTGTCTTGCCTTCTCCTCATACCTTACAGCTTTCCTTATTGCCCTTATTTTTATCTCCTTTATTTTGGCTTTTTCTGATACCATGTAATTCGGCGTTCTTCTATCCAATCCTAAAAAATCCATTTAACATACTTTCTTTTTATTACATCTAATCTGCTTTCGTATAGCCACCCCCATATTTCAGCTCCGTATAATGCCACGCTTTCTACCAGTGCCTCGAACATTTTCATTCTTCTTCTAAAATCTTCTTTAAATATTTTCTCTCCTATGCTCCATGTCTTCTTCATCGCTATTGTAGCCTTCTTCATCCTATCTTTTATATGATTCTCCGCTCCCCCATTTTTCTGTAGTATATGTATATCCCAGATACTTTATTTCTTTAACCTTCTCTATTTTTTCTTCTTCCCACTTCCATTCCCTTTTCTTTCTTTTTTCCCTTGCTTTCTCGAACACCATTACTTTTAATTTCTCCGGACTCAAACTCAAACCTTTCCCTTCCAAATACCTCTTGAACCTCCTCATCATTTCCTTCAATTCCACCTCTCTTGTCGCCATTAACACTACGTCATCTGCGTATAATATTGACCAAAATTTTTCTTTTCTTATCACAAGACCTCCTGCTTGCCGTTTTTCCATTCCTTCCTCTAAATCCATGATGTATAAATTGAATAGATTTGGGCTCCACGGGCATCCTTGTCTTATTGTTAGTCCCTTTTCTGTCCAAAATTCCTCTGTCTTCTTATCTCTTATCTTCACTACATTTTTCGTTTCTTTGTATGTCTCCATTATTCTTCGTCTCAAGTTATCTTCAATTCCTGTCTTCCTCATTATTTTATTCAATTTCCTTTTATCCACTTTATCAAAAGCTGCTTTAAGGTCCACAAAAAATGCAAAAACCTTTCCACCTTTCTTACTCAGCTCCTTATTCGCTACATAATTTACCGTGTATACTGCATCCATCGTTCCTCTGTTCCTTCTAAACCCGAATTGCCCCTCCCTTAGCTTAGACTCCACCTCTTTCTCCAACCTCGCATTTAAGATACTTGCATATATTTTGTATGCCGTATTCATTAAAGTAACTCCTCGGTAATTTCTTGGGTCGTTTCTCTTTCCTCTTTTATGAATTGGACTAATCATACCTTTATTCCAATCTCCTGATATGCCCTCTCCTTTCCAGATTCTGTTGATTAACTTCAGGAATTCTTCACCTACATCCTTCTGCATAAATCTCCACGCCTCGTTCTCAATCCCATCCTCTCCTGTTGCCTTTCCCATCTTCAGTTTTTTTATTACTTCAATCACCTCTTCCCTCGATATTTCTTCAACTCCCTTTGTTACCTCCACTCTCGTGCCATCTTCTTCTCCCTCGTCTTCTATGTCTAGCACCACTCTTTCTTCTGTCCCTCCTAGCATTTCCATGAAGTGGTCTCTTCATGTGTATCGTCCATATGTATCTCCTCGCTTATCCCCTCAGCTTTCTTTTTCCTGTATTTATTTATATAATAAAATATATTTGAGCGACCCAACTGGCCAAAATTTCTTCTTTATAATATCTTACAACGTTTCGGCCAACATCTGGCTCTTTTCAAGTGAGGAATATAACAATAATTATTGTCAGCATTCCACGCATATACATCCTATGTCGCTTAATATAGTTCCCAAAATACATCATGCTTCATAAAGCTGAAAAGGTGATTACAGAGATGTATAAAGACATGAAACATAGCGAAAAGGATGCCAAAAATGACTTACAAGTTTTATGCGTCGACAAAAGCAGAAGTAAAAGATACAATTAGTCAAGAGATAGATGAAACCGAACATCTTGTCAAATGCGTCCGAACGTTACAATAGTCAAAGTCACAATAATAAAACTCAGAAAACACGCCAATAAAGCAAAATAGCGGGTTCTTAAAATAACTAAACAGCGGTTAATAAGCATAGATTAGGCAGCATTAATAACACGATCGTAAACAGCCGGTAAATTTTCGGTGTCTTTTTGAAGATTGACAGTGCGCCTGCACTTCTTAATAAAAAACATCTCCGAAATCTCTCTTTTTTTTTAAATGGCTTTCTTTATATAAAATCCTCGGATTATGCCACGTGAAATCATGTTTATATGTAAGACGATGTTTGGAGACCACAGAGTGATTGTTAACATGTTTCCTAATATCACTTTGATGTTCTTTTAATCTTGTTTCTAGATGCCTTTTAGTTTTCCTAATATAGCAAGAATTGCAGTTAGCACAATCAATCTTATACACAAGTTCAGTCTGTCTGAGATACGGTAGTCTATCCTTGCCTTTCCTAATTGGATTAGATTGCATTATTACGCGGGGGTATTTATCGAAGGATCAATGCACTTCTAGTGTCAACACATGTTGCAGAATACATATCATTTATATTCTTAGCCAGGTAATCTGTATATGTGTCTGTACACTTTAAAATAATCTTTAATATGATCTTAATGATTTATCCACAGAATGCAGTACATAATGTATTATCTGTATTGCGGTATTTAAATAATGTATGTGTCATGTCTGTTACCAGCGTATTCTCACAAATATCTAAATTGGTAAGTAAAATTTGATTAAATTAAGCTTCTAGTCATAGTTTTGTAACACATATATTATACATAATATTGCTTTCCAATTACCACATGTTAAAATATGTATTTTACTTTGATTTGTATATATTATCTATAGTAATATAACATAAAAGCCAGTCTACAAATATTCCTTCAGGATAAAGGACTAGTTTTTTAAAACCTCCATAGGCTACACGAATATATGTTGATATTCCCATAACATTCCACAAATATTAAATGCTATTCTGCAAATGTTTTTTCAGGATAAAGGACTGGTTTTTTAAAACTTTCAAACGCTACATGGATGTATGTTGATGCTCCCATAACGTTCCACAGGATTCTAATAGAGGATACGTGGTCATGAATTGTCGTGTAAAAAATTCTCGTGCATTCTATATATATACAGCAAATAATCTTGAGATTAAAAACACAACATCTTACACTGTAAGTGCATCTCTTTTATGACTGATGCATAACCTTCTATTAATAAGACGTATTTGGATGCAGCAAATAACACATATTCAAAATACTAATGTATGTAATTATTAATTAATGGAATTTAAAAGGTCAAAAGTTCGTAAGCAGATAGGAATTATATATTATTAGACTCTTTAAATAAATTATTTGTGCCATGCAGGTAACACAGTATTCAGGATTTTGAGTATTAATGCTAAAATACTATTTTCTAGTACATACATTGATTGAAGAGCAATATAAGCATTTAATCAATCTATCATGCATGTTGACAATACAGAATCATCGTTTCTTCAATAAACACATTAATTTTACTAATGGGTGTTGATGATACTATTCCATAAAGTTCAACATTATTGTCTCCACTATTAAAATCATATATGACAATGATGTATGACAATATCATCGTCGCTCTATTAAAAATTTCCGTGTTTATTCAAGAAGCAATAATTCTGTACTGTCAATGTGTATAATAAAAGATTGATTAAATGTTTATGTTGCTATTAAGTTCATATATGTGTCAGAAAATAGTATTTTAATACATATAAATATTATATACTGCATTACATGCGTCACAAATATTTTACTTAAAAAGCTTAATAATATACAATTCCTATCTGCAATACCATATTTACGAATGCATTTATATGTATAATAAAGCAAACTATAGAATTTTTGGCCCTTTAAATTCACACTTTATATGTAATTAGATACATCACAATTTAAGTAAGTGTTATTTAGTGCATCTAAATTTATTAATATAACATTATGCATCGGTGCTTTCAGAGAGATGTGATTAGAACACTGATTTTTAATTTCAAGATTATTTGCTATTTACTGGATTTTAATAAGATATTGTACAATTCTAACGCAATGCTTTGAATTAAGATTGTTAAATATCTATTTTATACTTGAAGAAGCTGAAAACATATCCTATGCGTCCGTAGTAATTTGTAGGGTAAGCTATCAAATGTTTTTAGGTATCAAAAGAAAATTCACTTACAATGTACGAGAGTCTGTTAGGGGGGAGTTTATGATTATATCCTTTACTAGAATCCTGTGGAACGTTATATATAGAAGTATCAACATTCATGTATCATACATCCTTGTAGCCTTTGGATGTTTTGGGAAAGCAATCCTTTATCTTGAAAGAAGTTTGTAGAATGGCATTTATGTTTGATCGTAAGATAGTATATATATACGAGTCGAAGTAAAATGTATGTTTTAACATGTCGCTATCGGAAAGCAATATTATATATAATATATATATTACAACTATAACTATAAGCCTAATTTTACCAAATTTTACTTACCAATTTATGTATTTGTGAGAATATGCTCATAACATGCACGACACATACATTATTTAAATACCACGATATAGATAAATATATTACGCTGCATTCTGTGGATAATTCGTTAAAGATTATTAATAAAGTATACACAGTTATTACCTGCCTAAAAATATAAATGTTTTATACATTCTGCAAACATGTGTAAAAACGAGAAGCACATTGATCTTTCCATGATGAACACAGCAACTAAGTTAATCACAGCCCAGCAAACGCAAAAGGATTAAAAAATATTGAAATTTTTTAATACTTTTGAATCCCTTTTTTGGCGGAATTAGATGAAATTAGATGGGATTCGAAATGAGATGGTCCAATCCCATGGAATCCAAAAAAGAAAAATTTCAATTCCATCCAATCCTATGGAATCCGTAAAGGTTATGGAATTGCATGGCATTAGATGGTTTAGAAAACGTCTCGCGCCTCCGTTGGGCGACCAAGCGCCGTTGTTCGTCGGTGAGCTTTTGTGTATGCCTAAGGGCATTACACGCAGTACTGCCGACGGGCAATTAGCCCGAAAATGAGATTTGTAAGATCTGTCAGGCACCGTAGGGGGTCCCTTTACATAGCGGTCGAGACGAAACTTTGAACTCGAGAAGATGCCTCGGCGATGCGATGCCTAGCGGCGTCGACGCGAACTGCCGGTAATGCAGATACCGCGCGGGCGTTGTACTATTGGTGGCGCGTACCGCCACAGAGTTTAACACGGAAACTTTTCAATCCCTATCCTGGCATTCAATGGTATTCATTTTATTGTCAGAATAGACGGAATTCAATGGAATTCAATACGGAAATTTTTAATTCCTAGTTTGGCATTCAATGGTATTCATTTCGTTAATGGAATCAATGGTATTCAATGGAATTCATTACGAAACTTTCCAATCCCTAACCTGTCATTCAGTGGTATTCATTTCGTTAACGGAATCAATGGTATTTAATGGAATTCGTCACGAAACTTTCCAATCCCTAACCTGGCATTCAGTGGTATAATATTTTTGTGTTGGAATTGGATGGGATTCAAAAAAGACAAATTCTTTCCAAAATAAGGAATTCCATAATATTGAAACTATTTCAATCCCTTTTTTGGACAGAATGGAATTCGGAAAGTCCTTAATTGAATTCCTGGCAATCCCGTTTTAATTCTTTTCAATCTTTTTTCGTTTGCTGGGAGTAGATAATTCCATAACATTTCACAAGATTCTGAAAACGGAGACAATAATAATCAACTCTTGCTTAACGGAATCTCATGGTTTGTAAATAAATTTTTTCTTCGATATCTGAGGATATTCCAGGCCTATGTAATTACTATAGATGCACAGAATATCTCATCCCCAGCTCCTACAAAGTTGAAGGAAATTGATACTTAATAATCTAAATTAAAAACATTAGAAATTAGAATTTCGTACACAAGTAATTTTAGTACAAATGTTGTCAACAATAATATGTACCATTACCAGCTGTTAAACATACTACAATAAAGGTTAGCAAACAGAAAATAATGTTCACATTTGAAATTGGAGTCCACACTGTAAATGCATGCCTTTACAGTATGCCTGTTCATTGCGTAGATACAGAGATACGTCATTTCTGACAGTAAAATAATTTTCTGTTGCGCCACTGAAAGAAAAGGGAGCTAAATCTCTATTAAATAATTGCTAAAACATTGCTGTAAATCAATAAACTGCAATCTCAGATTATTAATAAGTAACACTAGTGTATCTTATTATGTATGAAGAAGAATTAACTTTAAATTATTAAGATAAACAACTTATCTTTTATTTGACAAAAGTATACTCATTTAACGCCACTTTGACTAAAAGAGAAAAATATTTCAACATTTTATATACTGTTCGAGACTGTAAAAGCAATAATAAAGCACTCTAATGAGAGGACGGCTTGAGGTTAGGAAATATGTCAATCGACTTCATACTTGAAGTACGTACACGATATTACAGTATAATACGTATCTTTATATAGATTTGTAGCTCTGACTACCGCTTAATGTGCTATCCGTAAATAATTTATCTCAACATCTCGAGTACTCGCAACTCGTAAAGAGTCACGGTCGGTCTCGCTCCGCGCATACTCTTGATATAAATACATAATACGATGACAGATTTTTTAACCTTGCGTAATGCTATAGTTTTTTAGTTTATTATTGTTTTAACAATCTCGAACATATACATAAACTTTCGTATTTTATTTCCAAACGTGACCGTGTCCGATCGATACCGTGTCCAATCGGCACCGTGTCCGAACGGCACCGTGTCCGATCGACACCGTGTCCGATCGGCACCGTGTGCAATCGCCACTATGTGCAATCGGCACCGTGTGCAAACGCCACCGTGTACAATCGACACCGTGTGCAATCGACACCGTGTGCAATCGACACCGTGTGCAATCGGCACCGTGTGCAATCGCCACCGTGTGCAATCGACACCGTGTGCAAACGCCACCGTGTGCAATCGGCACCGTGTGCAAACGCCACCGTGTGCAAGCGACACAGTGTGCAATCGGCACCGTGTGCAATCGACACCGTGTGCAATCGGCACCGTGTGCAATCGGGACCGTGTGCAATCAGCACCGTGTGCAATCGACACCGTGTCCGAATGCAATTAAATGTGTCCGATAGTAACCGTGTCCGATCGACACCGTGTCCGAATGCAACTAAATGTGTCCGATAGTAACCGTGTCCGATCGACACCGTGTCCGAATGCAATTAAATGTGTCCGATAGTAACTGTGTCCGATCGGCACTGTGTCCGAACGGCACCGTGTCCGTACGGCACCGTGTCCGATCGACACCGTGTCTTAATGCAACTAAATGTGTCCGATAGTAACTGTGTCCGATCGGGATTGTGTCCGATCGGCACCGTGTCCGAACGGCACCGTGTCCGATCGACACCGTGTCCGATAGTAACTGTGTCCAATCGGCACCGTGTCCGATCGGGAATGTGTCCGATCGGGAAATATTATCGTGTCCGATTTGTAATGTGCGCAATCGGGACTCACTCGTGGCCAATAGCCTGGCCAGGATTATGCCTAACCTGGGAGGGGCGAGTGGTCGCGCTCGCCGATTATACGCCGCGACCGTGCAGGCAGTGACGTTATACGGCGCTCCAGTTTGGGCGTCGGTAGCGGAGAGGTCACGACTGATCCAGGCGAAGCTACGCCGGATCCAGCGTGTTGTAGCCCTCCGAGTGTCGAGGTCATACTGCACGGTCTCGCATCCGGCGGCTACGGCCCTGGCAGGACTCCCCCCATTGGTGCTTGCAGCCAGAGTTGGGCAAATATGTAATCCAATTAACAATTACAAATTACAATTACAACGTAATTCTTAATGCAATTAATAATTAAATTTTATAATCGTTAATTGTTGCAAACAATTAAATGAAATAATTGTAAAAAGTAATTGTATACAAATTACAATTACGTAATTATTAAATGTAATTGTAATTGTAATTAGGAGATGAGTAATTAAGATTACGCGTCGGCGCGTCGTCTAAAGGTACATATGATTAATACCTTGTATTGTCTGTCCCTATGTCAAGGACATAGACAGTGATTGAGCTCTAACTTTACTGTCATGGAAATTTAATATTTATTGAGGTATAGGAAAATTATTTTGTTGTTTGATTATTTTTGAGAATCACAAAGCTAAATTAATATTTTAGCAATCAACATATTATAACTTCTTATTTCTAAATTTTAAGAGAGTTTTATTATATTTTAATAATTAAAAACTAAGTGTTTTATTAATAAAGAACCTCTTACATTTTGTATTATTATATTTTAAATAACATCTTTCTTGTTTATAAAATAATATACAATGTATTTCTTTCTTTGTATAGTCTATCGAATTTTTCGAAAATTACATATCGACTAACATAAGAATATCAAATGCTTTAGAGACTAAGAATACGCCATACGTTATCACCCGTTTTTATCCTACAGTTAACTGATTAAGAATAATAAATTTTTTAGCACTCAAAAATATAAAAATTTTAAATAAAATTTTTTTGGAAACAAAAAAGAAATAACAAATAATCAATGTAGATATAGAATATTGTATGCATATAAAAAAATTTATTATCATGTTCAATTTGTTTATTCAAACATATATTTATCAGTTTATTCAAGTTATAACATATTTTTATTAGATTGATATCTTATATTGAAAGTAGAAACCAACTTAACCAACGAAACAAAATCGCTTAATGCTTGGTAATTTCAAAAGAAACAAGACTATAAATAAGTTGTAAGTAAAATAAACCCTCAAAATTGTAAAAAAAAATGTTAGATAGATCTCTATATTTTTTTAACATATAATACAAAACAATGCGCTTGATATATTTAGATGTTATTGTTGCTTTCTTTTCTCATCATAAGTCAAGTTAGCTTTTAGAAGGACAAGTTTCTCGAACATCTGATCCGAAAGACGGTTTGCTTTGGGGCGATTTGTAATTGTTGCGTATGAAAAAAGCCTTTCTACTGAGGCGGAAGAAGGTAATGGAGTATTATATTTTAGAAATATTTTCTTTATTTCTGGATACCTTTCTAATAACTTCAAATCTGTGCTTTCCTCGACAAAAAAATGCGAAATTAAAAATTCAGCTTTTGATCTTGGTTCATTACATTGACTATCACTTTCAAAATTAGAATCAAAATTTAAAAAATCGTCCTGTTTAGATTTATTAGAAGTATTATTACTAGTATTTTCGTCTGGAATAATTTTCCTAGATATAATAATTTTAAATAAATTTTTAAGTTTTGAATGATATGTAGATTCAATACAAGAAAACCATTTGTTTTTAAAACAAGGATAAGATAAAGATGCTATGGCGGCATTTTCTGCTTGAGGAGTTGAAAGATTGAAAAAATCCTCAAAACGTCTTTCCACGCTTGCAAGATAGACTTCAGCGAGAGGTGTACAGTATACAAAAGTCTTTTTTGTTAACTTTTGCAGCTTTCTACGTACAACTAATAAAGTGGGTAGCAGAATGCCATAGTATGTATCATTTTCCCCTTGGAGAATATCTAGCGCTTCGGCTATTGGTTTAGTACACGATAAATATTCTTCGATGTAATCAAATTCGTGATCTTGAATGGGATTTTTGAGATTTAATTCTTTGTGAAGAGTGGCATTTTTTTCTTTGATATTCAATATTTTCTTTAAAGCATCATATAAGCTGTTCCATCTAGTTTCTCCTGGCCTACTAAGAGCATATCCTAGTATATTTTGTATTATTTCAGCCAGTTTTGGACGATTACCGGATTTCCATAACATATTGCACTTCTTCAAAACTTGCTGATGGATAATTGAAAGTTGTGTGTTCTGTTCTTTTAATATTTTGTTGGCATCAACAGTTGCACACAAGCTCAGAGTATGTGAGGAACATCTTAAGTGCGAAGGTAGAATTATTTTATAAGAATTTGGCACAATATGTTCTTCATCGCTGTCAGTATTAATTAATGGAGAATCTTGAGCTATTATCTCACAATCTGAACTGTCAGTGTCACTATTGTTTAAGCTATCTTCTTCACTAATACATTTACTGTGCACGCCAAATCTTTTAAAAACTTTTACGAAGTTACTTCCGTTGTATGTGATAGTCGCAACAATTTTAAAAGAATTTAATTCATACTCTGAATGTATTTCCTGGAGTAATTCAGTTATCTTATCATAACTATGCGTTCCTTTAAATCTTTGGCATGCCAATGCCTTCGATACTCTTTTTAAATTGATAGGATCAATCCAATGGGCTGTTAAACCCAAAAAACTCCGCTTGCGTCCCGACCAGATATCTACAGCTGTACAAACATATTTAATATTTTTCAATTCTTGTTTATTATTGATGATTGTTCTTCGTAATAATTTGCTATCTGGCGCCCAAGTGTTCGTCGATTTATTATTTTTAAACCCAAATTTGCAATGTTTAAATTTACAAATATTTTTCTAAAGTACAGATTTTCTACAACTCTGAAAGATATCATAGAATGTACAAAATATTTGATCATATCATTATCGAAATTATCTTGAGAATATGAGCGTGTTGTTGATTTACGAGATGATTGTCCAGCTATCGTTGAAGATATTTTTTTACGTTTTATATGTGCACGATATTCTTCATATACATCATTTCCATGTTTCCTTTTTAAATGGGTAACAAAATTCGATGTACAGTTTTTGTATCCTTTAACTTCAACGTAATTTGGTAAACATCTTTTGCACACTCCAACTATTTTTGTGTCTGTTGACTTGCTGGAGACTTGTTCAAAATAATTGCATCGAATATAGACATTTTCGAATCAGCCACATTGTTTGAGTAATTAATTTGGGAAGAATTTGACGATGAAGTGCCGGTTAAATTAATATCTCCTGACATTGAAGATTCTTCACACTCAATACCTTCCATTTTAATAATAATTATTTGTCGAGTGATGCACCCAAAGACGATTCGCAATACGGTACTGTAGCCTTTAAGACAAAGTTACCATTGCCGAGAACTGGTTTATCCGTAATGACACATTACAGTAACACCTTTTAAATCTAAATTCCTGGAAAAATCACGACTAATAAAATGTTTCGTACAGCTGCATTTTAAATCTATGATTTATGCCCGGTTTCTTCACTGTTGGATAACTTTATCCTTAGGTTAAATTCACTCTTCATCTCTTTCTAAGAGTTAAGTTAGAAAGAGATGAAGAGTGAGTTTATCCTAAGAATAAAGTTATCCGACGGTAAAGAAACCGGGCATTAGATACTTGATAAAAACCCAAACTAAGGGTCAAAACGTCGTTATACCGACATGTATAATTGAGCATTACAATAAATTGTCAGCTCGTTCGAAATTAATTGCCTTTCTGTTAATTTAGTGGTGAGGAAAATACTTACTTGTTAATTATTTATCACCATAGGAATTACAATTATATCAAAAAGATTTGTTTCAACAAATCTGAGATACACTACGACAATAGAAAAATAAATAATCAAGAGATTGTCCGTCTTTTGTAAACGCAAAGAGCGAACTGATCGTGAGCTAAATGTGATAGAAAGGTGACAAGAAAGAGCAAAACAACAACATATTTCCGCGCGGCGCAAGTAATGTCGACGCTTTCGTAGCAGGCGACTATCATAACAATAATAAAAGGAAGGTAACGAAAGATACCAAATATACAATAATGTAGCTATACGCACATATTAAAATTAAGATTTAAGTGTTTTCGTATATATTTTGTTTAAATTTTGTTCCGCATACTAAAATGTAATCATGATTACTTCTAATTGTAATTGCCATGTAATTACAATTATAAGTAATTACGAGAACATTACAATTACAATGTAATTACAGTGAAATTATAATTATGAGTAATTACAATTACAAGTAATTACAATTACAGTGTAATTATAATTACATTGTAACTACATTATTTTAATTAAATTAATAATCAAATACATTAAAATCGATTAACGCCCAACTCTGCTTGCAGCCCGGCAATATGCCGAGGTACACAGACGTGTAAGATCGCTGCAAGCGGGGAGAGCTGGTATTAACCTGCCCAGAGCGCGTGTAGCAATTAGGCTCCAGGAGAAGATGGCCTTAGTGGAGAGGTGGAAGAACTACCTCGAAGACCCCACCCTCTTCGGGAGAAGGACCATCGATGCCATCCGGCCCTGCTTGGCGGACTGGCTAAGCAGTCGGCGATACGGGCTGTCGTATCATTCTGTACAGGTGCTCACCGGACATGGATGCTTCGGCGGGTACCTGTGCAGAATAGGGAAGGAAGCCACCACGGCTTGCCATCACTGCGACGGGGAAGAGGACACGGCGCAGCACACGCTGGAGAGTTGTCCAGCGTGGAGTGTGCAGCGCCGTGTCCTGGTTGACGCTATAGGGCAGGATCTCTCTCTTCCGGCGGTTGTGGCGGCAATCGTCGGGGGGGAAGAGAAATGGACGGCATTCCTGGCCTTTTGTGGCCAGGTAATGCCCTCCAAAGAGGAGGCAGAGAGGATTCGACGGGGGGAGGCGGCACCGCCTTAGCCTCCCCATCGAATAACTCCTCCTCAACCCGATATCTTCGGCGGGCCGGAGGGAAATGGTAGAGGGCTCGTCCCGTGCCCTACCTTTCTTCCGCCGACCACCGTTGCCATCGACGGTGGCCAGTACCGCATGAATTGCGATAAGAGAGGTGCTGCACCTCCAGGCCCCGCGCCCGACGGATGAGGGGGTTTGGAGGATGGGGGTTCGATGTACCGGCTGGTGAACAGACACCGAACCAAACTCCCAACAACATCAGTAGGAGTGGCGGTGTGGGTGGTGCCTGCGCCCGCCACTATTAGATCAAAGGCTCTTCAAGCCACCGAGCCGTAGGCTCAGAGGTGTAGTCCTATTGGGCCTGGCGTCGGGGGTGCTCCGGAAGTAGTAATAACAAGTTCCCGGTTACCCCCAATAGGCGCAGAAACAGGCACTCATGGGGTTTTAGTGGGTAGGTTGCGTTCGCCACCTAGGTGACGGACGTGGTATCCCACATTCCCCTTGCTCCTCTCACCAGGAGGGCAGGGGGAGTCTTCCCCTCTTCGGAGGGGTTACTGGTTGAAAGCCACAGGGGCACTCCCCGAAGGGGTCCAGGACTGGTTGCCCGGAAAAACCGGGTGCTCCCCGATCGGACTTCAGACTGGTAGCTCCTGTGACGATTCTAGTAATAGAAGATTTCCCCATGTAAAAAAAAAGGTCTTGGTATTATTGGTGGATCCTGTTCAGTCTCGTTTTCCGAAGATGGTTTGCCACATTCGATTGTTAGAGTAAAAGAACTGATCGAGGTAATGCTCGACTACACAAACATTCACATGACTTCTCTGACGACGTCAATGGAAAGTTCAGGATGCCATCCGACGTATTCTCAACCTTAGACAATTTCCCAATTACCAGGTTGTTGTCTCGTTGGAGCGGAGCCTTGGCTTGGTGTGACTTGACTTTGGTTTATAGAGTCCTTTTGAATACTTGGTCTTGGAAGTCGCTGTTATCGTGTTACGAGTTGTACTAAACATTACAATTACGTAAGCTTCGACGAGGAATTTTTAGGTCAGTTACATAGTATTTCCCGACAATTTTATCGTTCTTATCCTCTAATTCAACGGTAATTGGCCCAATTATCCGTTTCACGATTGCCGGACCTAAATATCGGTGGGCTAACTTGGCAGAGTATCTTTCGACTTTATTATTTAATTTTTTATTCGGATAATAAACTGTAGTGTTGTGCCTGTGCCTTATTTGGAGGGCCGGCACTGGGTTCTTCTGATGATCCGCCGAACAGAAGAATAAAGGACACTTTCGGGAATGTATTCACAGTCACGTTTAATAAACGGATGGGTATCTTTATTCACTTATTATTGATTCACAATTACTTAGTCACTACCTTAACTTGTGATTAGCGTGACGATTGACTCGCGGTACGCGCTCGGTATCAGATTGCTCGCTGCTCGTTGGAAGGGCGGGCGTTTTATCGCGCTCGGAATTGCTGACTTAGGTCAGAGGTCTAGCGAGCTAGTGATGTCCGGAATGCCCATATATGGTCATTACCGAAACTCGTGCTGGCCTTCGCGTCAGCGGTCCTCGTCGAGGGTCAGGTTTCTTGCAGGAGGCAACTCGGAGTTGCCAAGTGCGATAACTTATCTCTAATGCGTTGTGCGCTCACAACATCCCTTCCCCCGCGGAAAAAGAAAAACCGATGTATACGAAGTTTTTCGTTATCTATTTATTTGTGTTTTTTTTTTCTTGAGAGGTTACAATTAATCTAATTTTCTTATGTGTTAATATGTATTCTGCGGTTTCCCCTTTTAAATTCTTAATGATTCCTTTTTTTCTTTATTACGTAATGTTCGAGATTCCGTTAACGTTGCGCCGTCCGATCAGATGGCAGCATCGATCGGGTAACGACGCTCGATCACCGCGGCAGCTTGCGCCCGCACGGGCGCGCTAATCGCCAACGTCTTCCTCGCGATCGAACTCAATTGTACAGATGGCCGCGCAGTGTCTAGAAGAGTAACGTGTGATCGGTACGCTTCGCATCGTAACTTCGGTTAATCGTGCACATCGCAGTGACCACGCTGTTTTAGATCGTATTACCAGTTGTGAAATAGACCGCTCATTTGCTCTGGTGCCTCAACACGACTACTCAAACTCACACGTGCGCGAGTGCCGACCGCCACGTGTCTCACCGGCTCACGGGCTAATCATCACGAAGAGGACTGCAATTTATATAATTGTCTCTCGCTTACAAAATCACACAAGGACTTCTCATTTATACAACGCTCATCGATTCTCAGGTCAGACTGTAACAATTTTGACATATTAAAGACGGCTCAGACTGTCGTCTGAGTTACACAAAATAAAGTGCATAATTAGTTTAACACCTTCCACGCGCGTCCTTCTCATCCCCCTCCCATCGTTGGGATTAATCAGCAATTTCACGAACATTTGGTCCTTCGAGCCGGATGCGTGGAAATTAAAGTGTAACTCATACACAGATCATGTGGACAGGGCATGCCTTTCACAACGGGAGCGTCCCAGTTGCGCACAGAATAAATCGGACACAGCAGGTTGAATGAATCGGACACAGTGTCGATCGGACACAGTAGGAAACGGACACACGGTGGTTGCAATCGGACACAGTGCGGATCGGACACAGTGTCGATCGGACACAGTAGGAAACGAACACAGTGCGGATCGGACACAGTGCGGATCGGACACAGTGTCGATCGGACACAGTAGGAAACGGACACACGGTGGTTGCAATCGGACACAGTGCAGATCGGACACAGTGCGGATCGGACACAGTGTCGATCGGACACAGTGTCGATCGGACACACGGTGGTTGCAATCGGACACAGTGCAGATCGGACACAGTGCGGATCGGACACAGTGTCGATCGGACACAGTAGGAAACGGACACAGTGCGGATCGGACACAGTGCGAATCGGACACAGTGTCGATCGGACACAGTAGGAAACGGACACACGGTGGTTGCAATCGGACACAGTGCAGATCGGACACAGTGCGGATCGGACACAGTGTCGATCGGACACACGGTGGTTGCAATCGGACACAGTGCGGATCGGACACAGTAGGAAACGGACACAGTGCGGATCGGACACAGTGCGGATCGGACACAGTGTCGATCGGACACAGTAGGAAACGGACACACGGTGGTTGCAATCGGACACAGTGCAGATCGGACACAAGGCGGATCGGACACAGTGTCGATCGGACACACGGTGGTTGCAATCGGACACAGTGCAGATCGGACACAGTGCGGATCGGTACACAGTGCGGATCGGACACAGTGCCGATCGGACACAGTGCCGATCGGACACAGTGCGATCGGACACAGTGGCGATAAGAAGTAATCTAATATATGTAAATCCTTTATTCAAGTAATCTATGTAACTCTTTATTCAATTATTCAATTAACTAAATTTTTACAATATGTGTTAAATTTTAGGTAAGTGTATTTATGTCACTTTGATACATTGATAATATAAACTTATTCCGTGACAGTTTTTCTAACCTCAATATAATATATATGTGATCAAATATGTGCGTGTGCGTGTGTGTGCGCGTGTGTGTGTGTGTGTGTGTGTGTGTGTGCGCGTGTGTGCGTGTGTGCGTGTGTGTGCGCGTGTGGGCGTGTGTGTGTGTGTGTGTGTGTGTGTGATTCGATTACAATGACTTTTATATAATTAGGGTTAACGATACAGTAATTGACAGCATAAGGTGATTGACACTGTTATATTTGTACCCATAATAGATGAACTGTTCATCGCGCGATTAATTGTAAGATACTGAAGACGACAGTTCTTTTTGATTACTTTACGTAAGTACTTTATGATTCATTGTGCGAGTAGTTTGTCTTCTACGGTACAAATATGTCATGTAAGTGTCAATCACTGTACCCTTGTCAATTACTGTACCGTTTACCCTACATAATGCCTATCGAATTATTTAAACATAATTGCTGTCACATATAGTACTAGAGTTGTTTAGGTTTATTTACTATATGTTTCAGGTGCCAAGGAAGGACATGTCTTGTGGATCACTCGCAGTTCATAGAAGATTCAGTTTAGTTCAACAAAAGTCGATAAATCCATTTGCAAAATATGAGATTCTTTTAAGCGACGATTTATTTTTACTGTCTTCGCTACTAGAACCTTGTATAATGTTATGGAGTTTCTTCAAATTTATTGCAGCATAATTCCTTTAATGTTCATAAATTCTATAAAAAATTATAAATATTACGCTTATTCAGAATTAAATTACATAAAATAAAGTCCAAATGTTACAATGTGGACTATAATATTAACGGTGAAACCATATTTGCTATTTACATCTTTCTCCTGTCTCTAACATAGATTTAATACTTTCACACGCATAGGTATACGCACGTGCACGCACACACATGTAAACAGCAAAAATGATTTTATCGTTAACATTATGTGTAATATCAATATTATTAATATTTACGTTACGCATATAATATTAATATTATATGCATAATGTTTGCACTTTACTGTGTAATTTAATTCTAAAGCGTAGTTTAGAGCAATTTTATAGAGCGCGTGTGTGTATAAAACTAGATTAATCAATAATCAAACTATTAAATTTTTACACAATACTCGAATTGTATTGTAAGCAGGATTGAAAGTCAAAATACAAGTAATTTATTTACAAAACATAAGTAATTTATTCACAAAACAATTAAACTATATTGCAACTTATATATATTGCACAATAAAATAACCTTAATTCTATATCCTTTAGAGTACGAGAATGAAACAAAACTTATTTTTTTAAACATAGCTCACATTTGAAAAGCAGTACGTACGCCCGTTCTTTCTTGTTTAAAACAAAACATAAAACAAAATCCTATTATTAATTAACGTAAAATACACTTATAAGAAAAAATTATTTTGGTATGATTGCACTCTACCTTACAACATTGTGAAAAACTAACAATAGTTTCAGATTAGCTTGCATACAGTCTTTTATACGTAGTACATAATGCTTAACATATACATATAATACCGTTACATTAAAAACGAATCTTTCAAAGTATGGCCGACAAATGTCTCCGATTGAATATTAAAAGTTATAGGCAATCCTAAATGTTCATATATTTAGAATAAGATGTAAATTTGTTTACGACATATACACTTTGTAGACCGTTGAAATTTCTTCTTTGCAAATCGGACATTTTTTAACATTATCATTCTCGCGCATAATATGATTAGCACATTCTTCACAACAACAGATATGACCGCACGGTATGAAAACTTGATTCGCTTCAGCATCAATGCAAGCAGTGCACGTACGGTCAGATCTCTTCGTTTCTCGATTTTCTTCGCACGTTTCCAGAGAATGTCTTTCGACTTTGTGATAGGGTACACAGTCGCTTTCTAAGGTACTTTCTTGATCTTCGTACCAATATCCAAAATCATCTTCTGGAATGTTATAAGTGCGTTCTGAAAAATTTCGAAACGATGTGTTATACTATATAACAATCAAACTATATTTTTAGTGTTCTTACTGTTTACTAAAAATACGTCATATATATTATACGTACATATTTATACCATTATTTAGTTGCAACAGCTACAATATTTGTGTACTTTTCTTCTGTATCTTCGCGTAATCTAGAAAATTTTTTAAATTTTGTAATGCTTAAGTAATGTGCAAGATTATGATAAGTATATATTTCAATATATATTTACTTTTGACGCAATAGTATTTTCAATAGAAGCTAATGGCTGTCGATCAGTGTTAGTATACTTTTCATACTCTTTACGTTTAAGTCTCGTTAGTACAACTTGAGGTTGTCGTATAATTATTGGATCTTGATTTACGTTAACTTGTGTCTCCCTTTCATAATTTTCCCCGTCTTCTAAAGATATATTTATTATACTTTCTTTCTCTAAAGTGTGATAAGGGATTAATTTATACAAATAAAAATGACAAAAGATATTGTTAATACTAACCTTTCGTGTTTATATGTTCTGGTTGACAAAAGAATTGTGTTTCGGAACATAACTCTTCTTTATTATTCTTTCGACTTTTGCTTTCTAAATATATGTTTAGTACATTTTCTTTTTCTCCGTTTTTATTTTCCAAAGATATGTTTGATATATTTTCTTCCTGTCTATTTTCATTTTCCAAGGATATATTTAATACATTTTCTTCCTCTATATTTTCATTTTCCAAAAATATGTTTGGTACATTTTCTTTTTCTCCATTTTGATTTTCCAAGAATACGTTTGGTACATTTTCTTTTTCTCCATTTTGATTTTCCAAGAATACGTTTGGTACATTTTCTTTTTCTACAGCATGATAAAGCAGGCTTACTTTATAAGAATAAAAGATAGTTACATGAGATATTGTTAATACTAACCTTGCATGTTTATATCCTGTTGAAGGTAAAAATTGTTGTGTATTCCAGTAAATATTAGCAAGAACTGTTCAAGAGGCAACCTATAAATGTTTTGATATAACATTATTAATTATATTACTACAATTATATTATATTACTATCTTATTATTTGATTAATGATTTTTTACATTACCTTCCTGTAATTAAATCTGTTTGTGCTTGAAAAATCTTTAAGTCACGCTCTTTATTTTTGCGTGGTTGTGCAATTGTTAAACTTTTATTATTTTGTAAACGTTCAAAATTAATTTCTTGATCTACGAGTAACTTTGTCAGTTTATCTGAAATTAATGTTAAAAATAAATGATATATAAGCAAAATTTCAGTTTCAATTTCAATTAAAATTAATTTAAAAATAAAATAAAATAAATTAGATGTTGTACAGAGTGTAACAAGTCAACTATGAGTATTTTTGAAAAGTTGCCATTTCTCAACCACCTGACTCACAAAATTTGAAGAAAGCATTGAAGGCCATTACACACAAAATTCCGTAAGGACGTAAAACGTAACAATAAAGAAATTGATTAATCCCAATCCAATATTTGGCAATAGAGAGGTTACAGAAAGCCTAAACTGAATTGGGATTAGTCGATTCCCTTACTGTTACGTTTTACGTCCTTACAGAATTTTACATGTGAAGGCTATAAGGAAAAATAAAATGTTTATTTGGTACTGCTGATGAATCGCAAGTGCTGTTAAAAGAGTTTTGTCAGGCCTCAAAATCGAAAAATTGGAAATTGTTGATGTATGTAAAATTATTTTTGGTATACCATTTTTTCACTTTTCAAATACTACTCATTTACATTAATATTTCGACAAACAGTTGAAAAGGATAATGGTAAAAGAAAAACAATTTTCTGGTGTTAAATAAAAAGGGATAAAAGGAAAAAGAAATGAAAAAAAGATTTAAGACTTCTGGCCCCTTACTGCAGCCATATTGAATTATGACGTCAGTGGCGAGAATGACACGCTGATTTTGCGTCAATGCCATTTGCAAATAAATATAAATTTGGATAAAATAACGTATTATAATATTTTAGTACACTTTTAAAATCCGGCGAATGCTATCCTTGATCTTTATTGATCAAGATTAGCATTCGCTGAATTAGATTAAGCAATTTGAACATGATTAAACAATACAGTATACTGACATGAAAAATCATAAAAAATTTTAATTGTTACTCATTGATTGTTACACTCATAAGAAAAAGTATAATATCATTATAAAGTACAAGATTTTCTGAATTAAAATATTGTACCAAAAAATATCCATAAATTTTGATGAGGACCCAGTTTTCGTCTCATCGTACTATGAAAATTTTCTACTAAATTGTTTGTTCTTACGGGACAATTATATACACTAACTTTTGAGGCTTTAGGTAACCAGGTTTTTTCAATATATGTTACAAAGTGCAATAATTCCTCATATTTGGAATGTGTAGCATCACAATAATTATGCAATATTCTTAATGCCTGCACGAATTCTTGTGGCAATAATGGAAGCGTCATTGTCATAGACAACAGCGTACTTGAAATATTTGTTAAACCTAAGCGATTCCACTTACGTAATACAGCCTAAATTATAAAATATAATTTATATTTTCATATTTCATAAATAAATTAAGACAAAAAATTATTATAAATTAAGAATAAGAAGTAGAACCTACTTGATTATAATGGAACCAACAGCCATGAATATTTGCATTTGGAAAAAGTTTTTCCAAAACTTTCATAGCTGCTGCTTCATAATCGCTCATAATAAATTTGACACTAGTTTTTAATCCTGGAGCTAGCTGTAATATCTTCAACCATATTGCTTCATATAGTGCACTGATACGTGCTTCACATAAACAGAACACAGTTCCAACTGCCTAAGAATAATGGCTTTTAATATGATATATTAATGTTTAAATACTTTTTATTTGCAAAAAAACTTACTTTATTTGTATAACGAATGTGAATAGTATACAGTTGATCTATATGTGGATAACGAGGAACAACCTACCAATAAATTACAAATATTTGAAATAATAAATGTTTGAAAAAATTATAAAAAAATAAAGGGGCTCCGAGCCATAACAAGGTGTCCGTATCAATATATTTTTTCAAATTGAAATTTAATAATGAACATAGAGGGATATTAATTTTTTGAGCCTTTTGATTTATTTATAAAATTATATTAATTAAAATAACTTACCGAAAAAGTTCCATCGACAAAAATTTCTTGAGCTTGCTGAATTATTTCAAGAAGTTTATCACTTGAAAATATAACAGCTCTGCTACCATCTTGTGCAACTACATTTCCTTTATAAAATTCTTTAATCCATTCGTATTTAATTAAATCAGTACATAAGGCTTGAAAGGTATGTGGAATAGGAGGTCTTTGTTTAATTCGTTCTCGAGCCATCATACTTTTCATAGAACTATATGATATATGTGCAGCTACTTCTGGATTTCTGAAACAATTAATATTATTAAATAAAATAAATTAAAAATATTAAAATAACTGTGGATGTTTTCCGATTCATACATATTCAATGCATTAACGCATTTTTCTGTTCAAGTGCAACATTTACGTAAAAATAAAAATATATGTTATTTCACATTTATAAAGTATCAACATGCCTAATATTAATAAAAAATAATAAATTAATTTCAAATTTCTTATTTTTTAATATCAGAAATATAATTATATTTTAAAAATATGTATATTGAGAAATAATATATATATTTCTACATGTATATTATTACTTTTGTTGATTATGATATAGTTTTTATGCGCAAAAAAGTATGAATTAGAATATATCCTTTATTATATTTATAATATAAAACAACGTACGTTCGAGAAACGTTATCAAAAATCTCCTTCAGTGGCAGAAGCGATTCTCGTGATAAACGTAACATTTCGTTCTGCAATTTAGATTTTTCCAACTTTTTAATATCTGGTGGATGTTTATGTAGAGTTCGCACATGTACTTGTCCATCGATTATCTTTGCCACACCAGAACATCCTGTTACACGACGGCTCGAACATCTATATGTATTCTTTATTCGCTTATCAATATTATATGTATATTCATCATGCCCGGGAAAAAATATTCATATCTGACAGTATATATTTATATATGAACATGTAAAACTTATATATGTTCATATATGTTCATATATAAATAAGATATGAACAGATATAAGTTTTACATGCCCATATATAAAGCATATATAATCATATATGGTTATCTATTGCCATATATGATCAGATCGTATATTATACATGACACAAGATCTGATCATATAAGTTCATATATGATCAGACATATTATTATGTGTAGCAGATATGACACTATACATAATCGTATCTGGCCTTACATGATCGTATATAAAGAATGTTTGGCCATGTATTATCAGATATAATTATATATGGTCATACATAACTATATCGGCACTGTACATGATCATATATGACAATAAGACGCGATGTATATATGACCAGACTGGGATATAATGATATAAAATGTCCGGGAAAAATATTCATATCTGACAGTATATGAACATATATAAATGAGATATGAACAGATATAAGTTTTACATGCCCATGTATAGAGCATATATAATCATATATGGTGATCAGAATCATATATGGCGATAGATAACCATATATGATTATATATGCTCTATACATGGGCATGTAAAACTTATATCTGTTCATATCTCATTTATATATGTTCATATACTGTCAGATATGAATATTTTTCCCGGACATTTTATATTATCCCGGGAAAAAATATTCATATCTGACAGTATATGAACATATATAAATGAGATATAAACAGATATAAGTTTTACATGCCTATATATAGAGCGTTTATATATATATATATATATATATATATATATATATATGTGTTTTAAGTCCGACAAAGCCCATATTGGCACGCAGTTTAAAAAACTGAAAAATATATTTAATAATAATTGATATTGTGAAATATTATTAAGCACCCAGATCCACTTCGACCAAAAACGGCATCTCATTGCTTGTGTTATTTTAAATTTTTCTTTTTTTCTAATTTTGCATAAGACACTTAATCTTTTTAATTGACATTAATTTTTATCAAATATTTTTATAAACAATGAAATTTTACCTTCGTGAAAAAAACTGTTATATATTATATATTATAGTTCTTATAAATAAATATATTAATCGTATTATTTTGCAAACATAATATCTTATAATTTAAACTGAAAATCATATATAATCATATATGAACTTATATAGTCATATAAGATTATATATGATCAGATCAGATATTGCATCTCAAAGTATCCGATAGATGGCATTCGATGGGATCTGTTTCTCGTATTTAAAATTTGACCAACAGTGTTATAAGAATGGTATAAAAAGACACGACACTGTCTCGCGCTATGAAGCGGCACAATTTTTGTATCGCAGTTGTATCATGGAGTCCACTTTTATAATAAAGTGGCATACTTAAAAAATAACTTTTGAAAATATATAACAATGTTCTGAAACATACTTAAATATATATGTCCAGATTGAACTGTGTCAGTTCGTATCTGATCATACCTGATCATATCTGATCAGATATTAACATATACAATAATACCAGATCATATATCCTCAGATCTGGCCAATTTCCATATCTGACCATATATGGCCAATCATATATGATTATATATGATCATATATGAATATTTTTTCCCGGGTGTATATAAATAAAAGTTCCCTTTTGTTTACCGCCAATTGTTTCCATGTTGTACTGAAATATAATAATCAAGAGATAATAATCAAGCGATGCAGTGTCGCAATGCCAAATACATAGCCGATTCTACATTAGATCACTGTATACACTTTTTTATAATGCGTCTTTCACAATGGCATTAAAGTAGATTATAGGTCTCTACACAAGAATGTCCGTAATATGTTAATATAAAAATAAATTTATATCAATGCACAAAGTAACCTTTCTTTTAAAAAGTTTCCTTTACGAATTTTATACGACATAAGTTTATTTTTAAGGTAACATAACGTATTATAAATAATCTTGTGCAGAGATATATAATTTGATAAACGAATTAAAAATACATGTAGATGTTCCAGCCATCATGTAACAAGATGTTTTTGGTGTGACAAAGATAATTTATGGGCAAATGTAAATTCTACATCAATCTATCATTCTAAAAAGTTGGAAAAGTCCACGATATAAAAACTGTGAGACATCGGAGTTAGCATTTTCAGTTAATACGGGCTACATTTCGATATTCACTGCCAATACTGAAAATCTAGTGTTCGTGACGTAAACATATAGATTTTCAATATTGTAAGTGAATATCAGCACGCAACTAGGGTGTGTAATAAAGCCATAAGCGAAATGGTTTACTAGACCATAGGAAATAAGATTGAACCATTTCACTTACAATTTTATTTTACGTCCTATTAACCGAAAACGCCATTTACTCCAATGTTTTACAACTTAATCCACTACTGTTAATGCCACTGTAGATAACGCATAATGTATTAATTAAATACTGACCATAAACTTAGCTCTGCATGTACATAACCTTAAATTAACGATCAACGCTTGGCTTCTTCTTCTTGAAATTTAATGACATTTAGTCTTTAACAAAACACAATACGGCCAAATATAATATCATACCCCTTTCAGAGCAGAAATCACAAAAACGAGTAAATGAAAAGCAAAACGTCTAGGTAGGATAGCAAAACGTGGTCCGCGCGAATAACCCGTTAAGCAACCAAACGGTGGAAACAAACGGAGGGAGAAAAGCCGAAGTGAGCACGAAAGCGATTTTTGTAGCAACGGCAAACCTTACAAAAATAATTTTTACGCAAGACAAATTAATAGCGTTTTTCATTGGCAGAATGGTGCGCACTCAGTGCACATTAAGGCCGTTGTACACTGATTTAATCTCTAATATTTAAAGTAAAATGCAAATATTTCGACTGATAAAATACCCAGTACATATTTTACCAAATAGTGCAATAAAGAATATGAGGATTTCATGATTTAACCCGTTTATATTAAACATACACATTACGTTGATTTGTGTACATACAACGGCTTTAATGTGCACTGAGTGCGCACCAGTTCTGCCAAAGAAAAACGCTATAAAATATATCCCGCACAGCTCGACTACCATTGACCATGTTGGCGCACAAGAAACATCCGTAAAGCTCGTTCTGCATTAATCGCAAAAGGTGCCTTTTCATGCAGCGAATTTTTCGCTGCGAATAATTTCTAAAGGTGCGATGGAAGTTAGAAATTCGGAAAACGGAATCTCGGAAAAGTAACAGAGAGGGGGTCAACCGATCAGAATCATCATTTTGTTTACGTACGTGTTACAAGGTTAGGTGATCTTTCTGGTTTATATGTTTAATGAGAAGAAGTATACACTGTTTTCGTGCTAATTTATTTTTAATAGTTTATTTCATGAATTAAAACATATCGCATGATCTCTATCTCTACAAAATAATATATAAATACACAATTTTTAACACATAAATAGTTAATGTACATACATACTGTCAGAGATGCAATAATTGTGGATTTCCGTTAGTCCGAAATTTTTGTGACTGAGTTCCTCATGAACTGATATTTTCGGAATACGGAAAAATGGAAAAATTTATTTTTATTATTTTAGAAGAAAAAATATACTTTCCGTAGTAGTACAAGCTATTAAAAAATGAAGCTTCGACGTATTTTTTATTATACTTTAAAATTATATAGAAATTTCTTTAATTTAAAAATAATTTAAGGTTAGAATGCCATTCCGTTTTCCGTAAAAGTTATTCCATGAGGAACCCAGCCCTTGAAAAATCGGACCGACCAAGATGACCCCCTTTTCCTTACTTTTGCGAGATTCCGTTTTCCGAATTTCTGACTGCCATCGGGATGCACCCTAAGGGTGCGGTCCCATGGAGCGTATTTCGCGGAAGCGGAATCAGCGGATCGCCAATCAGGAGATTGTTCTGCTCGAATCCTTGTAAAGATCTTGTGGAAACGATGCTGTGATTGGCGATCCGCTGATTCCATTTCCGCGAAATATGCTCCATGGAATAGCAGCCTTATAATGGCTCCTGCACACAGAACGCGGCAGCGCGGCATTCCGGCAACGCGGCACCGCGGTAACCAATTACCGTCTTGCCTTTCCGTTCTACTTTTGAAAGTAGTACGGAAAGGCAGATGGTGATTGGTTACCGCGGTGCCGCGTTGCCGCAATGCCGCGCTGCCGCGTCCTGTGTGCAGGAGCCATATTATAGAGGAATAGCAGATTTTGCCGCAGGCGACTTGCGGCAGCCTTCTGATTGGTCAATGCACTCTACCGCACGGCGTTTCCGCGTCTATGGAGTCTTAGCATAAATCGGACACCACCAATCAGATTCCTTAGTTGGGTAGGGTTAGTATGAATTTATATAATTTGATTGGTGGTGTCCGATCAACACTGTGCGCATCTGAGATCACTCACTCACATGAAATGGTATGTACCTTAAAACTCGTGACTCGCGTTATGACGCGACGCGTGATGCCCTCGGTGGAAATTCAGCCTAAAGCCGGCTTCACACCTTAGCAGAAAGCAGAAAAGCAGAAGCCAATCAGAACTCTCACTCATAGTAGGCAGTATGTATTAGTAATATACCAATACATACTACCTACTATGAGTTACACTGTACGCATCTGGGATGCTCCCGCATCACACATCGCTACCACAGTATATACAGTAGCGCAACTCTGTGTCGGCACTTTTGATGTCATCGTGGATAAAAACCAACTGCGCATGCGTGAAGTAGGTAGGTAACCAATCATGATATTGATATTCCGTCTCACTTTGACTAATGGCAGAGAACGAGACGAACGTATTTACGTCTGTCGTAGTCGTTAGCGTAAGCAGACGTAAATCTAAAGACCCTTTTACAATGCCAGGCACTAAGCAACATTTATTCCTATCGCAATTATATGTGCTACATTATATGTATATGTATATGTATACATATAAATATATATATATATATATATATATATATATATATATAGGGAAACAGGGGGTAGCCCCGGCCAGTGGGTAGCCCCGGACATTATTGAAATTCAAGTATACCGCGTATCTATGGCCATTGTTTAAACATTCTAATATGCCCTTCTGCGTATCTCGACATATGCAGAATGTTTAAACAAGGGCCATAGATACGCGGTATACTTGAATTTCAATGATGTCCGGGGCTACCCACTGGCCGGGGCTACCCCCCCTTCCCTTATATATATATACAGGGTGTCCCATAATTATGGCATAAACTCTCGTGAGCAGGTAAAGCGGACGAAACTGAGCCGAAAAGTCCTCTACCATTTTGTAATTTTCGCAATAGTTTACGAGATATAAATGTTTAAAAATCGCCGTGTTAGCCCGGCCCTTCGCCAAATACAAGCACGCGGCGAGATACGACCGCCCAGCGTCATTGTTTCCAAGATCGCGAGGAGTTGTTGATAAAAAACAGGGGGACAATCGCAGCTCAGAACTGCCATTTGTAGGCATTGCCGCGCGTAGTAAACAACTCCTCGGATGCCGACGCTGGGCGGTCGTATCTCGCCGCGTGCTTGTATTTGGCGAAGGGCCGGGCTAACACGGCGATTTTTAAACATTTATATCTCGTAAACTATTGCGAAAATTACAAAATGGTAGAGGACTTTTCGGCTCAGTTTCGTCCGCTCTACCTGCTCACGAAAGTTTATGCCATAATTATGGGACACATAATTATGGGAGCGAGTGATAATCTTGTGAAGGAAATGACAATTGACGACACAGAGAAATATATATGTAGATTATTTCAGAATATCACCTCAATTATTTGAGAAATTATTAACATTAGTGGGATCAACTATTGCTAAGGAATACGCTATTCGTGAATCAATTTCACCTGACATTCGACTCTAAATAACATTGCGTTATTTAGCTCCAAATAGCATTGCGTTATTTACAATTCCGTGTATTCACTGCGGATTGCGGATCGGAAAAACTGCGGAATGAGCGTACATACAGAGTGTCCAACCAATCACGAGCGTTCCGCCAATTCTGCATTACGCACACTCCGCACCATGGGACCGCTCCCATAGAGAACGGTCCCATGATGCGGAAATCCATAGCGGAACGGAATTTGCGGACCCTGCGCCACCAATCATAGACTTTTCGCTGAAAGCAGAATGTCTGTGATTGGTCGCGCTAGATCCGTGCGTTCTGTTCCGCTATGGATATCCGCATCATGGGACCGCTCCCTCAATTTCCATTCTCCAATGCGTAATCTTATACGGGCTTAACCGACGTTGGTGAAATTAGCCCTTAAGGTGGAAGCACATAAAATTGCAGGAGCCATGAACACGAATGCAGAAGTCATATGCGCATGCGCTATGGTGTCTGCATACTGCCCATGGCTTCTGAATTTTCAATCTACATAAAAATACATAAGCATAGTTTATGTAGATTGAAAATTCAGAAGCCACAGCCATGGGCAGAATACAGGCAGATACCATAGCGCATGCGCATATGGCTTCTGCGTTTTGCTTATGGCTCCTGCAATTTTATGTGCTTCCACCTTTAACCGTCAAAGCGACAGCAGCTTCAGTTGGCATCCTGCAAAGTTACTAGGACGATTCGATATTTGATTAACCGGAGCTTGGTGAAAGTGGCCCTCTCCGCCAGCTACATTCCCGCGTTTTTGCTCAACGTTCTCACGTTTCGTTCGCTCTTTGCTTTGGTCTCACTGAGCTGCTTTTCGTCCGCTAAACGTGCCTATAATATATTTCAGTACAACATGGAGACCGTTAGCGGTAAACAAAAGGGAACTTTCATTTATATACATGATGGATACACATATAATATTGATAAGCGGATAAAGAACAGATATAGATGTTCAATACGTCGTGCAACAGGATGTTGTGGTATGGCAAAGATAATTGATGGGCAAGTACGTGTGCAAACTTTACATCAACATCCACCAGATACTAAAAAATTGGAAAAGTCTAAATTGCAGAACGAAATGTTACGTTTATCACGAGAATCGCTTCTGCCACTGAAGGAGATTTTTGATAACGTTTCTCGAACGTATGTTGTTTTGTACTGTTATAAATTTAATTACAAATTTAATTTGGTATTATTAATCCACTTATTTGTAATAATTTTAGAAATCTAGAAGTAGCTGCACATATATCATTTAATTCTATGAAAAGTGTAATGGCTCGAGAACGAGCTAAACAAAGACCTCCTATACCATGTACCTTTCAAGCCTTATGTGCTGCTTTAATTAAATATGAATGGATTAAAGAGTTTTATAAAGGAAGTGTAGTTGCACAGGATGGTAGCATGGCTGCTATATTTTCGAACGATGTACTTATTAATGCCTTGAAAACAGCTACAGAAATTTTTGTTGATGGAACATTTTCGGTAAGGTGCTTCTTTAAAAAAAAATATTTTTTTTAATTTTTGAATGCATTAATACTTTTATATTCGTTAATAATATTTCTAAGATAATCGCTTATATAATAAAAGAAAAATTTTATTATTTTTCATATTTAAATTTTATTATATTATATTATTATAGAGTTTTAAGTTATTTATCATTTACAGGTTGTCCCCCGCCATCCGTACATGATTCAATTATATACTGTACACATACGTTATAAAAATACAGTATGTTATACATTTTTATTACATATTTTTCTTATGAATAAAGGCAGATGTACATAAAATAAAACAGCTAATTTAAATACATAAAAACGAACACAAACTAACTGCTCGATTTTATTTTATGTACATACATCTGGATCCATCGATTTTATTTTAACTTGTTGTCATGATTTTTGATAATAGGGTATTGCTGTTTTCTTTATATTATGTGAGAAATGAACATTTGCTCTTTATCAAGCAATATGGGAGAAAATAATTGAAATTGTTCCAGACGTAAAAAATAATGTCAAATTTATAATGGGGGATTATGAACGCGCAACAAATAAAGTCCTTCATAAATGTTTCCCCAAAGCCAGTTTGAAAGGATGCTGGTTTCATTACAACCAAGTAAGTCAATTTAAAATAATTTATTATTTTTACTGAGTTATATTATTTATTCATGTGAGGATTCTTATTTATTAAATTTTTAAAACTTGCTCCTTTTTTTAAACTCGAAGGCTGTGCTGCGCAAATGGCGGCAACTTGGTTTGAAAAATGCCCCAAGAAGATTAATAACGATGGTTATGTCTATACCATTAATACCAGCCAGTTTATTTGAACAAAGCTTTACACTATTACAATATATAGCTGATACCATATCTGGTGACTACCCTATGATATTACAATTTATGTCTTATTTACGTAAAACATGGTTGCCCGCAGCAAATAAAGTCTCTGTATATGGCTGTCCTGTTCGTACAAATAATATTGTTGAGAGTTTTTATAACACGATTTCAAAGAAATTCGGGAGTAGACATCCAAATGTATGGATATTTATTGGTGAGTATTTTATGTTATAATATAGTAGTAAATTAGAAATAATATATCTACTTTATTTACTTTATGTTACAGAAAATTTGAAAAAAGTAATTATTGATCAAGAAATTGATCTTCGTCGCTTACAAAATAATCTTAGGCACGTAGACCTCAAACTCGAGCTAATAGAGAAAGAAATAATATAATACTGCAGAAACAGAAGGATCTTGTAGAAAATAGGTAATATATCAGTTACAGAAAATTGCAACTAAATCTATGAAAAATTAGTTTCTACAGTTAATTGTATGTTAATGCTAATATCTAAAAATAATTATTATTTCTTACAGATTACCACTGTTAGAGTTTTTAGAATCATTTAGTCACTTTCATGAAACTTATTTATATAATTTGGACATGATTGACGAAGGTAATTATTTTTTGAAATTCAGAAATATATTACAAACGTGTATAAAACATAAATTTTTTTGATTTTGATGTTCGATAGAATCACACAAAAAGAAGTTAAAGCATTCAAATATTTTTACTAATAAATATCATTTTATATCCTCAATAAAATATAAGTTTATTGTAAAAAAACTATCGCATTAATCAGAGGTATACGTTTCTACTGACGCAAAAGTATTCTATTTTTTTTATCTTTATTATATGTATGTAGTACTAGTCGTACTTAAAAATTACATATTTTTTAAAATATATGTACTTTTTATAAAAATTATGTAGAATATTAGTAACTTTATAAATAAAATATTAACGAACTAAATACATACATTTTTATGAATAGAAATATGATTTATTAAAGCGATAACTTACAATAAACTTACCTAGAATATTTTATGAACAATCTGATATTTGTGATTTTAATATATTTTTTATTTTTAAAAGCGATATGATTATATATTAACTTCTTTCATCTAATTCAATTAGATTTTTTAACCAAGACTCTTGCATTACAGAAATTATAACCAGTGAAAACGATAATTATGAAATTTGTACCGATTTTCTGTCAGAAAGTTGCAATTCTACATCGGAGGAACGTATGTATTTTAATTAATATTACATCACGAGTATTATATTTATATATTACTCTACTATTAATTCGTATCTCTTAAAACAATTTTGTAGCTCTGAGAATTGCTAACAGTAATATAAATGCAAACATTTCCGGAGATTTACTTACATTAGTGCAAAGACAAGATTCTGTTGACAATGAGCAGTTACAAGACGAACAATTCACTTCCGAAAATGCAACTGATATGGATGTCACAATCAACAACACAAGAAATTTTACTTCAGCTAATCCGATAATTACAACGGAAGACACACAAAATACAAATAACATTTCCAATTTATCACAATCTAATAATGAATTTGACGAAGGTATAAGTTAGATATATGACATATTTTTAGTAAACAGTAAAAACACTAAAAATATAGTTTTGATGTTATATAGTATAACACATCGTTTCGAAATTTTTTAGAACGCATTTATAACATTCCAGAAGATGATTTTGGATATTGGTACGAAGATCAAGAAAGTACCTTAGAAAGCGACTGTGTACCCTATCACAAAGTCGAAAGACATTCTCTGGAAACGTGCGAAGAAAATCGGAGAAACGAAGAGATCTGACCGTACGTGCACTGCT